>NW_015388746.1:106161-111320 GCF_001527695.2 Protobothrops mucrosquamatus
CTAATTCCCTATAATTATAAAGATGGATTGAATACAAATCAGGCTTATGTAGCTTGTTCAGGATATCTCTGAATTTGCGGGCTGGTTAATTTTATGTTCGTTGCTTGCAAGGAGCAGTACACATCTAGTTTGCCTGGTTGGGTGTCCCTCCCTATAAGTTGGAAGCAAAAGTCAGAATTTCTAGCCAGATATGAGAGTTCCCCCCATCCCATTTAATTGAGCGGTACCAGGTTGGGAAAAGTTTCTACATAGTATGACTCAGAGATATGTACCTTATTAGGAAGGGGGTTGAAGGGATAGTTTGAAAGGTGGGGGATGTGACTTTTTCCTATAGGGTATCAAGCTGCCAGATTGGTCCAGTACAATACCCATTTGACACTCAGAGATAGTCCCAGTGGAATACAGGTAGTCCTCGACTTACGACCACAATTGAGTCCAAAATTTCTGCTGGTAAGTGAGACATTTGTGATAAGTGAGTTTTGTCCCATTTTACGACCTTTCTTGCCACGGTTGTTAAATGAATCACTGCAGTTGTTAAGTTAGTAACACGGTTGTTAAGTGAATCTGGATTCCCCTTTTGACTTTGCTCGTCAGTGATCACATGACCCCAGGAGACTGCAACTGTCATAAATATGAGCCAGTTGCCAAGCGTTTGAATTTTGATCACATGACCATGGGGATGCGGCAATGGTCGTGAGTGTGAAAAGTGATCATAAGTCACTTTTTTCAGTGCTGTTGTAACTTCAGAGAGTCATTAAAACAAACAGCTGTAATTTGAGGACTAGTTGTAAAAGGGAAAGAGTTTGTATGAAAGGAAAGTGAGGGGTTTTGTGACTTGCATAGCTACATCTTGCAGTAGCTTTGGAAATAATACAATGGGTCATTGAACATTTGCTGAGATGCCTTGCAGCTTTCTGGCTGTCTAAGAATGAATAGAATGGAATGGAATGGAAAACATTTCAGAGAAGAGCAACTAAGATGATCAAAGGCCTGGAGACTGAAACATACGAAGAACAGCTGCAGGACTTGGGTTTGGCTAGTCTAAAGAAAAGAAGAAATAGGGGAGACATGATAGCAGTATTCCAGTATTTGAGGGGCTGCCACAAAGAAGAGGGGGTCATGTTATTTACCAAAGCACCAGAGGGCAGGACAAGAAACAATGGTTGGAAACTGATCAAAGAAAGAAGCAAAGGAGAAACTTCCTGACAGTGAGGACAATTAACCAGTGGGAACAGCTTGCCCCCAGAAATCGTGGGTGCTCCATCACTGGAGATTTTTAAAAAGAGGCCAGACAATCACTTGTCTGAGATGGTATAGGTTCTCCTGCTTAAGTAGGAGGCTGGACTAGAAGACCTCCAAGGTCCCTTCCAGCTCTATTCTATTCTAAGAATAATAGAATAATAACTTTATTGTCACTTTGAATGTACACTAATCGGCATACATTAAAGTGAAATTTCGTTGCATGCAGCTCTCAAAGGGTCACCACCTCCGATATACGCTACATAAATACGACAAAAATAAATAAATAAATACAGAATCATGCATATACCCACATATATTATATGACACAGAGAAACAGCAGTCTAGTTCGGGTTATGTATACATGTGCATGGCGAGAAAAACGAGTCTTGCGAGTTTACCAGACGGATGGCATAGGGAACAAAGCCATTACAGAATCGGGCAGTCCTGCTATAAATACTTCGAAACCTCCTCCCGGAGGGGAGCAACAGAAACAGACCGTAAAGTGGGTGTGTGGGGTCTCTAACGATGCTTTGAGCTCTAAGCACATAGCGCTTGTAAGCAGCATCCTGCATGCCAGGAAGCGAGCTTCCTATGATCCTAAGAATGATTTTCCAGTTGTGCCCTGCCCTCATCCTAATCAATGACCCAGTACTTTTGTGAATGGGGGAGAGGATATTGTGGTTTCTAGGACATGTCTTGACCTCAGGAACATCAGACGGTATTTATGTGAAAAGTTTTTGGGAGGGACATAAGGGATATGGGCCACATGATCGGGAACGTTTTAATGTGTTTGAGCAACGTGGCGGAACTAAGGTAACATACGACCGACAATCTTTGCAAGTTTCTAGCTGTTTCGGAACTGTTGGTGAGACCGTTAAAAGTCATTGGTGCTGTCTGAAATTGTTCTGCCAGCAGCAAAATCTGACTGCTGGCCCAGCGATGGATTCTGTTGCAAATCAGGTCTGTTTCCGAAGGAGGTAGAGGAGAGGTCCCGGGGCTGTCGGCAGGCCCAGAGGAAAAGAGGAAGAAGCTTTTGGAGGAGTCGGTGGCAGCGGCAGCATGCTCCAGGGGCGAAAAGAAGCAAGGCCTCTTTAAGGAAAAGGTGGAAGAGACAAGATCAGCAAAAGGAAAGGAGGCGAGGTTGTCGTGCAGGAATACAAGCTAATTTGAGGGCTAATCCACATGGAGTTCCGTTTCCATCTGTCCTGTTTGCCATCGTTCGCTCCCTAGAGATTAAAATGGACGATCTGACACTTGAGCTGGCCACGTACAAGGAGTGTATATCAGAGGTGGTGACCCTTTGAGAGCTGTATGCAACGGAATTTCATTTTGATGTATGCCAATTGGTGTACATTCAAAGTGACAATAAAATTGTTGTTGTTGTTAGGAGAAGACAGCATAGACTGGATGGGCTGATGAATATATCAGTGAATGGAAAAAGGCCAACCTAAATAATCATTATTTTCTTTACAACATAAACATTTGGAGGATTGCCTCCAGCAGAAATTAGGATCCTGGGACATACTAATGTAGAACTAAATTAGGATGTTACTCATTATTCAGGAAGCAGGTTTTTGAAGTAAGGGTGGGCTCACTTTCTCATAGACATTGCAATTTATTGAATTCCCCATAAAAGTCATCTAAATTACTACTCTCATTCTGTTTGATGACAGTTCATTGAATGGTGTGCTGTAAAGCAAATCTCTTAACACATCTCCTAGTTATCCCTCTTCCCTCACAGCCAGTACATTGTTAAGATGCTTTCATAGGGTCTAGTTAAGTCTGTAATGGTCAAATGGGCAATCTTGCTTTTAAAAAATGCCTTAATGATGCCCAAATATGTTAAGCTATTAAACTGTAAAAATCTGTGTTCTGTGAAGAGAAGGTAAATGTTTCTCTGAACTAGTGTGTTTGGGCATGTATGTGCATCTCAGAATAAATTGAGCCTGTGTAAAGGAGATAGCAGTATTCAAATATTTGCTTAAAATAATTGGAAAGAAGCTGCCCTGTCTTGGTTATTAAAAATTTTGGCATGTGGTTGGGAGGTGGAATTTATTTTCCATTACAAAATACATGTGTGTTTACTTACATGGCCAAATCCACACAGGAATCTGCCATATTTTTGAGCATAGAGACCTTCCAACCACATCCTTTCAGTTGGATCACATCAGGGGAAGTATTATCCCTAAAAGAAAAACAGCATTGCAACCTCTTTTTAAAACAATGTCCCTTTCTCACTCTCATTTGCACAATTCCAAGTGAGAGCACATGTAGTCCTCGCTTAATGACCATTCATTCAGCAACCATTCAAAATTACAACAGTACTGAATAAGGATACTTATAACCTGTGCCTGAACCTATGACTGTTTCAGTGTCCCCGCAGTCACATGAATGTGGTCTGGGTGCTCGACAACCCATTCGCAGTTATGGTGAGTTGCCAAGCATCCCATAACCATGTGGTCACCATGTGTAGTCTATCCTGCTGGCTTCCCCAGAAAATCAATGGAGAAGCCGACAGCGAAGGCCATAAGCTGCTGCCACCTGCCCAGATGACACCCTTTGATTCCTGGGGAATGGCTGAAAAAGGTTCCTCACAAAATCCAAAGCAAGGAAATCCTGCTTGGATTTCGGAAGGGATCTTTTCACGCAACCTCTTTGAGAGTAACAACGTTTGGTGGAGAATTTCCATCCTGCAAAATCCTTCAGGCAACCCTCGTGCTCTCAAAGAGGCAGAATGGAAAAGTCCCATCATGAGGTTCTGGCAGGAGAATTCTGGAAGCTGAAGTCCACCCATCTTAAAAGTTGACATGTTAGAGCAGGGGTAGTCAACCTTGGCTCTTTTATGACTCGTGGACTTCAACTCCCAGAATTCCTGAGCCAGCTAAGCTGGCTCAGGAATTCTGGGAATTGAAGTCCACGAGTCATAAAAGAGCCAAGGTTGACTAACCCTGTGTTAGAGAAACGCTGGTCTCGCTGGACTTATGCTCAGATGCTTCAACGTTCTTCTTAATCCTAAAGTTGTAGAACTTCAATTTTATTTGGACTCGGGAACCTCAGCCAGTGGCGATACTGACAGGATTCTGGGAATTTTGCTGGGAAGGCAGCTCTAAAAATGTGGGCAGCACCTTTATTTTATATTGCTGGCTATATTTCTGCAGAAAACGTTTCCAAGGGGCAGGAGATGGTCAGGGTGGGTTGCATATGCCTTCTTAGGTCATGTGAACAGGAGGAAACAGAATGGAGCACTGAGCAACATTTGGAGCATCTATCCCAGCGGCTTTCTCATCAGGATGCCCTGGGAAATTTAGATAAGGAGACTTGCCTTATCTACTCTTAACCTACTTCTGTGCTGCCCATTAAAGTCATATAACTATACATTTAGAATCTTGACCCTCCCTCTATAAAGATTTGGGCCAATCAGAATGTTTCCTGACATCCTCTCTAGCTCAATATGGTCTAGTCTAGGGCTCTACAAACTTGGCAACTTTTAAGACTTGTGGACTTCAACTCCCAGAATTCCTCAGCCAGGAAGAGCCCTGGTCCGGTCTAGCCAGCAAGACTTCTCAGTGATCTCCAGGCTCTAGAGCAGACATGTCCAAAGTCCGGCCCGCGGGCCATTTGCGGCCCGCGGCCCGGTTTAATCCGGCCCTCGAGCAGCCCTCCCTGCTCTATATAAATGCGGCCCTCCCACGGCCCTCCGGCAAGTCCCATGAAAGAAAGAGAGAGAGAGAGAGAGGCACTTGCACTTCTGTCTCTCTCTCTCTCTCTCTCTCTCATGGGACTTGCCCCCTCGCAGGGCTCCTCATTGGCCCTGCGCCCTGTTACCCCGCCCCCAGCCGCAAGCCACCATCCGCCCTGTGGTTATAAGTGTCCCAGCAGTTGGGACCCGCCCCTCCCGGAAGTCAATCAATCCTTGG
>NW_015388746.1:112196-118016 GCF_001527695.2 Protobothrops mucrosquamatus
AGAGAGAGAGAGAGAGAGAGAGAAAGAGGAAAGAGAGGGAGAGGAAAGAGGCATAAAATAATTCATTTGCATTTAATTGTAATGGTTCAAAGAATGTTCGGAAAAATGTTCGGCCCTCCAGCACGTTCACTTCATCCAATCTGGCCCTCTTTGAAAAAAGTTTGGACACCCCTGCTCTAGAGGGAGAAATCTTTTTTTATTATTTGCTACCTGGTTCTCTTAAACGGGTGACACAAATTGGATCTTTCTGAAAGCAAAATGGTTGGCACAGCGTTGAGATACACACCATAATTAGAAGTTAGGGGTGGTTTTTGCCAGTGTGGGCTTCCTCCGCGCATTTTCCTTTTGAGCGTCAACAACCATTATGTCGGTTGCAAGTTGCTGATCTGGAATCGAGCAATTGCAGAATGCAGGTCGGTTACTTGGAACTCCAGTCTGTGTTATTTGTGTTAAACTCTTGTTTTGTTTATGTGGTTTTTCCAGTGCATTCCACAACAGAAAAACGACAGTGACTGTGGAGTTTTTGTACTCCAGGTAAGGCAGTACCTTTTTCAAAAAATTACCGGCCTTTCCCTTTTTTCAGAACCTGCTGGAACGTTGTTTCTCGTCCCTGTTTCTAAGATGTGTTTCCTTCTTGGTTTTTCCCCGCAGTACTGCAAGTGCCTCGCCTTAGACGAGTCCTTTCAGTTCTCTCAAGAGGACATGCCCAGAGTGCGAAAAAGGATTTACAAGGAACTCTGTGAATGCCGGCTAATAGACTAATAGAAAAGAAAAAAAAGAAAAAACAGCCTTTGGTATTTTCTGAAGAGTCCCAGCTGGTATTTGTGTACTTGAATTTTGTGAGAAGAAAGAAACTTCCGTGAATTTCAAACAAGTCTTGGTGGAGTGGTTATAGCCAACAGAATTACCTCAAGCATTTTTTTTTTCTTTCAACCTGTACCATTACCCAGTGAACCTGCCGCAAAATATTCCCAACGCCACGGGGGCTTTTTTTTCTAATGTTCTTTCCTGTATTTAATATTTATTATCTTAACGCATGCGCATAGGCAAAGCATGCGACTAAAAGCAAAGAGAAGTATAAAACTGTAGAATTGGTGCACCTTTGAAATGTAGCTAGAAGTGACAAGAATAATACAGGTTAAACGTTTTTGTCCGAAAACATGAAACGTGCATGATCCATTTTTTCTGATGCAATAATCTTTGAATGTACAAAAAAAAAGGAAAAGAGAAGAAAATCCCAATTTCACGAAAAGAATATCCAGAATCTTTTTCTTTTCTTTTTTTTTAAAAAAAATTCTTTCTCCTTCCTATTCCCTTCCCCGTTAAATTGGGAAGAAAGATAGTTGGAAACCGGACTCTGTATGTAGTTTGTGAAAATCCATTCTAATTGGTCATTTTATTTTATTTTTTATTTGCCAAGTGGTGGTACTAGATCATAGTCTTCATACCATTTGGAAGGAATTCTTTGTACCACAGACTCTTAGTGCTAATAAAATAAGGAGATGCTCGTTCAGTTGGATTTGGCAGTCTTGCTTATAGATTTACACTGAAATGTTAACATTTGCTCTCATTTGTAAGCGATTTCGGGGTCACTTTCTCAACTTGGCAGCTTCCAGGTGTGTGGACTTCAACTCCCAAATTCCTCAGCCAGCTGAGTTGTCACATAAAGTTGCCACGGCTGAGAAACTCTCATCTGGGTTCATCAAGCTGCTTAGCTAACTCCTGTTCCCTTCCCTTTCCCTACCCTACTCCACCCTTCCCTACTTTTCCTTCCCAATTCTACCCTACCTTGCCCTTCCTTGCCCTGCCCTACCTGCCCTTCCTTGCCCTACCCTACCTACCTTTCCTTGCCCTACCCTGCCGTGCACTATCCTACCTTCCCCTACACTACTTACCCTTCCCTACCTTTTCCTACTCTTCCCTTTCCTTCCCTACCCTAACCTATCCCTGGTCTTCCCTACCCTATTCTATCCTACCCTTCCCTTCCCTACCCTTCTCTACCCTTCCCTACTCTTCCCTTTCCTACCTTACCCTACCCTCCCTACTCTTTCTCACCCTACCCTTTTCCCTTCCCTTCCCTACCCTTCTCTTCCCTTCCCTACTTACCTTACCTTTCTCTACTCTTCCCTATCCTACCTTTCCCTTCCCTACCCTTCCCTATTCTATCTTTCCCTACTCTTCCCTTCCCTACCCCACCCTACCCTACCGGTTAGCAGCCTGCAATCTTCAGAATAATTTTTGCTCTCTGTTGATTTTCCAAAGGATTTTAGACCTTTTAACCTGTGATGTCACTGGTGATAAGCTTCTTGGGGGCTTAAAGGGCCAGTTATTTTGACTTTTTAAAGGAAAAAGGCTTCCTTGTCTCCCCCCCACCCCAGATTTTAAGTGGCCAGATATTTCAGCTGGAGACTTTCACTGGTCAGGACCCCTGTTACAGTATATTCAGAAACAGCCCCCCCCCCCCCAAATTAAGCATTTTATGGAGAAATGTCCTTCCCTTTCTATTGCCTTTGCATTTGTGTTAATAATGTACATGGCAGGTTCAAGGGAGCAAAATCCAGCCTGCAACCTTTTTACAGTGGATGTCCCCGGGGGTAAACCTTGGATGCAGGCTGTCTTCCTTCTCAACTCTGGTGTGCTTATTTTCAGATTTAGGCTCACTTCCCCAGGTGAGGTCTCTGGAATACAAGTTTCCAACATGGATAAGCTCGTTTTGTGTAACTGCGGAACGAGGGACTGACTTTCTAAGGCTCTTAAGGACGAAGGGGCTCAGCACTGACGTTTCCTGCCATTGGAAGGAGAACTGTACATGCGAGAGAGAGGAGGAGGAGAAGGAGATGATGAAACCTAGTATAAATTGGCTTCAGTATTTTGGGGCTAAATGGACACGGATGTGCCAGTTGCTAGCAGATCCCACAGTTTCACTTTGAGGCATTGGGGCATGATGTTAACTGTTTTGACAGCACTAGGCTGTCTGTATGCTGATGGCTCCTGATGCTCAGAGCAAATGGATTTATTTTGGATTGCCTAAGTCAGGGGTAGGCAACGTTGGCTCTTTTATGACTCGTGGACTTCAACTCCCAGAATTCCTGAGCCAGCATGGCTCAGCTTGGAAACCTCTCCTTTTCCCCTCAGCATGGCTGGGTCAGGAATTCTGGGAGTTGAAGTCCACGAGTCATAAAGGAGCCAAGGTTGCCTATCCCTGGCCTAGGTCAATTTTTTCAAATGAGGTTGACATGGGTTCCCACCATCCCTTTGGCTAGGAATGGCTTGAACTCCAGCACATCTAGATTGACAGCAGGTTGGGAAGACCAGCTAGGGCATCCTTTCAAGTGTTGTAGACCACGTCAGCCCACCCAACACAATTAGATCTTGGGGATAATGGGAAATGTAATCGGGATCATGCAGAGAAAGCCAACACCAGAGGAAGGGAAGAGGGGCCAGTGAGACTGACAGGGAATTCAGTTGTCCTTACTAGAGGAGATGCTTCCCACATCTGGAGCTCACCAGTTGAGAAGTTTGCCTGGAGCCATTGAATTTGTGTCTTTGTGCATGTGTGCGTCTAGCATAGTTTTTTTAAAGAAAATTCGAATTCCTTCTTGAATTCCTTCATACATTATAAAATAGAGATATAATTTCAACATAAGAGTTTTAGCATTTCTGTGGAACGGATTTCCTAAGTGTGTGATGGCCCCCTTGCCATAGGCTCCTTTGACTCCAGTACATGTAGTCCTCAACGTACGACCACGATTGAGGCCAAAATTGCCATTGCTAAGCAAGACAGTTGTTAAGCGACTTTTGCCTAATTTTATGGCCTTTCTTGCCCTTTCTTGTTAAGTGAATCACTGGAGTTGTTCAAGTTCATATCACGGCTGTTAAGTTAATTTGGCTTCCCCGTTGACTTTGCTCATCAGAAGGCTGCAAAAGGGGATCACGTGACCCGGGGACACTACAACCGTTGTAAAGGTATGCCAGTTGCCAAATGTCCAAATTTCGATCACGTGACCATGGGGATGCGGCAGTGGTCACAAGTGAAAAAGGGCTATAAATCACTTTTCCAGTCCTGTTGTAACTTCAAACGGTCACTGAACGAACGGTTGTGAACCGAGGACCACCTGTACTTGTTCTGCCACTTGCAGCAGGTGACCCTGCCCTATTCATGGAGGCGAAGCCCTGTTGCCACAAGCGCATTTCTTGTTATATCTCTCCGCCTTTGCTCAAAGAAGAGACATAGCACTCAGATCGCTGCTGTACACCCAGCTGATTGAGCTGGGTGCCATTTTCACAAAATGCTTGTGTTTTATCTTTTTATTAAGACCACAGAGGCTTGATCCAGCAATAGCACTTAGACTTATATACATCTCCCTAGTGCTCTACAGCTCTCTCTGAGCTGTTTACAAATGTCAGCATGTTCCCCCCCCCCAAAAAAAAAATCTGGGTCCTTATTTTACTGACCTCAGAAGGATGGAAGGCTGAGTCAACCTTGAGCCTGTCGGGATCGAACTCCTGGCTGTGTGAATGCAGAGTTAGCCTGCAATACTGTCCTACTTGAAAAATCCAGCCGAGGTGGGCGTGTGAGTACCTTTTACGAGCTGTTGGAAATGCATATCTCGTTTTACTAACTCTACTTCTGGAAACGGAAGGCTTACACAGAAGGCATTTTTGGCTGATGCTGCCTTCTAGCAATTCATCATGTAATCCTTGGATGAGCAATATCCTTATTTTTGTTGCATTCATCGCTTAAAAGGGGGGAAAAAAAAAGACTGATTACAACACAGCCTGGTCTGTGAGAAAGACTGTTTACACTTTTTAGAAATTTCTGACAGAGGCTGAACACTAGAGAAAAAATGACAATTAAAATACGAACTATACAGCCTTGGCAGAATTCATCATTCCATTTATGTGTAATGATAATCAACATTAACAGACAAGCTGCCTTTATACTGAAGATTAACAGGGTTTACAAGGAATGATCTAGGAGAACCTTGACCTTTGGTGTCATAGGCTAAATTTGTGATCTATGTGGGATTCAAAAAAAAAAAAAAAGTTGGGAGTATAATGTCTTGACTTTTTCCTTGATAAATGATCTTCTGCTTCCATTAAGATTCAGCAATATCTCAACTACGTGTGTGTAAAAGGATTGGATACTAAAAAATGTTTTAAAAAGGTCTTTTCAGTTGCTCCTACCAACTTCCTCAAAGTGTTCCAAGATAGGACAGAGATTCTGTTTTCCTAGCCCAGTTCTGAGACCCTAACCATGGACCCCATGATGCCTTTGTATTTGATGCTGTGTGTTATGGGCTTCGAAAACAGAATCTTCCATAGCAATTCAGATTCTGCCTTAACGGTCATGTATTTTTTTACTTTGTAACTTGGGAGGGCTATTAGTTTTGCCAATGTCTATATTTTGAGAAGTTGTGTAATTTATTGCCAAACAGACAAGTTTCTGTAGTTATTGCTAGTAATGGAGGCAAAGGGAGAAAACTGCGATTTTTGTCTTGATTTCATCCCCTTCTCAACACACGTTACAGCTCTTGTAAGCTTTACATTTGTAAGCTTTACATTTATATTCATAAGTATCCCAAGCGTGTTTTTTCAAGTCTGCAGTTCCTGAGACTGGTGTTCTATCCCAGCCTATTGCCGTCCTTGTTAAAGGCACAAGGACCAACCCCTGCTGATACAATAGGCTGGAAACTTTAAAACAAAACAAAATCCCTTTTATTTGGGTGACAATCCTGTCAATAAGTCCAAAACACAAACAGCAAACCTCAAGTCCAAAGGAAGGAAATAGTCCACAGGAACACGTTGCAAACAAGACGG
>NW_015388746.1:118116-134002 GCF_001527695.2 Protobothrops mucrosquamatus
TGACTCCTGCTCCTCACACAGCTGAGCTTCATCAGAAACACGACTGGAGGGGCCAGGCTCTTCATCAAGCCGTGAGTCTTGTAATTCATCAGAGCCTCCCTCTGACCCTGATGGCCCCTCAACAGCCTCCTCCACCTCCTCCTCAGATTCCTCAGACTCAGCTGTTGGGAACACAGGCTGGCACGGAATCACAACAACTGGATGTTCTACCACAGTAAGGAATGCTAAAGAGGGCAACTTGGGGGTCCCAAAATATCCCACCCTCCTGCAGTTGGGATCAAAAGCTACCAGGTCATCAACTAGAAATGCAATATAATAACTAAAATGTAATGCATAACAAACAATTTTTACAGTTTTCATATGTATGCAAGGTTACCTCTGCAAATGGTCATTCTGTCCTATGCTTGTTGGAATGTTTACAGACCCAGGAAACATGAAGAAGAGTAAGATTTGTTACAGAAGGAAACAGGACAATTACAGAAAACATTCCTAAATCTGAATAACAGAATAACAGAGTTGGAAGGGACCGTGGAGGTCTTCTAGTCCAGCCCCCTGCTCAAGCAGGAAAACCTGTACCATTTCAGACAAATGGTTGTTTAATCTCTTCTTAAAAACCTCCAGTGTCGGAGCACCCACAATTTCTGGTAGATGAGGGGATGTGGAAATGGGGGGAAACCCCAAATAACTCCACCTTAACTACATTAGGTATAAGTTGACCAGGAGAACTTTTGATGGGCTTCCAAGCTTCTTTTATCTTGCCCTATTAGCAATAAAGTTCATTCTAGAAATCCAGGTGGTTCTTATATCCTGAGTCTGCCAACTTTGAGCCTCTTGACATCTTCTCATGGACTTAGCAATCTTAAAGCCCGCAAGGTTGGCCCCTCTGGTCCACAACAGCTTTTTTGAGGATCTTCCTCTAAGCTCCCATTCCTGTTGTACATAGCACCACCTCTCATAAATGAGCAACAGCTACACCGTGGCTCTTTTTATCTATCTTAATACTTTCCTTGCATTAATCATACCATCTTTCTTGTTACACCAATAATTCCCAATGGGAGAACCTACAAAATCTTCAAAGCAGAAGAATGAGTATCTTTGGGGAGCCACAACTTAAATGTTGTGCATATCCCAGTAACATCATCTATTATATATGGATACATAGAGATCTGCTTTCCTGTCTGAGCTTTGAACTGCCAGCTATGGTGCTGATTAAGCCTGTGATATGGAAATGTTAACTGTGCCAGGAATTGCCTATTTTGGTATTCCTAGCTTGCATAGAGGCATAACCCTGTAACTGAAATACAGCATATAGCTTCATGCATGTATGCATTCACAATAGTTATAGAACTGTGTCTTGGTTTTGTTTGGATTTGGGAGCTAAGCAAGGTGAAGCCTGGGAAAATCTTGGGATGGAAGACCACTGGGAAATCCCAAGCCTGTGGGCTAAATTGGGAAAATAAATGTAAAAAGTCCTTTCCTGTAAAAAGGCGATGAAGAACTAGTTCTGTGGGGTTGCAAGAAAAGTCCATAGATGTATCTATTTAGGAGATGAACAGAACTTGAAGGAAGTAGATTGATGCTTAATTATGACTTTCTTTTTAAAGAATATTTTCAAAAGTTCACATTTGGTAAGAGTAGGGATCTAATCATCTATCTGCAATCAGAAAACTATTTTAGGATCTCCAAGATTTTGCCAGAAGTGTGAAAAATTCTATTCATCACACAGCTTGCTTGCTTTGCTTATAAAGTCGAAGTCAACAATTAGTGGCCACATAAATCAGTATCCTCCATGATGACCTGAAAGATCTAACTTGGTCTTTCAGGTCTTCTGATGGTGCATCTCTCATCACTATAACTGAGTCTATCCAACTTGGTCATTTTATTTTTCCTTTCACCTTTCCCAGCATTAGAGTCTCCTCCAGAGAAACAGGTCTTCTCATAATTTGTCTGAACTAGAGTAATTTGAGCCTGGCCCTTTCTGCCTTGAGTGAGAATTATGGAGTGATTTGATAGATGGTCCGTTGGCTTGTTTTCTTGGCTGTCCATGCTATTCTCAAGAGTCTTCCAACGCTAATGTTTAAAAGCCTCAGTACTCTTCCTGTATTACTTCTTCAAAGTCCAACTTTTGCTTCCAGAGAGTGTCACAGGGAATACCATGGTCTATATGAATCTAATCTTTGGAGGTATAGACACATTGCAGCATCTGAATACTTTTTTCCAAGGCCTTCATGGCTGGTCCACAAAGTTCTAGTCCAGTGGTGGCGAACCTATGGCACGGGTGCCAGAGGCGGCACTCGGAGCCCTCTCTGTGGGCACACGTGCCGTTGCCCCAGCCTTGCCTCCCCCCACGACCCTCTCCTCTCCAGCAGCCCCCCTGAAGGAGAGTCGCCCCTGAGAGTGGCCCACGTGGAGCAGCACATCCAAGGACATGGCAGCCAGGTAGCATAGACAAGACTCTGCTCTCATACCCCATCGTGCACAGTTGATGCTGCAGGGCGCGGGCAGAGGGCGTGACTACCATAGCTAGCGCTGCTGGGCTGCCTGGGCGATCTGCGGTGGGCCCTGGAGGCAGTGAGTAGCCCTGCGGGCAGGCGGGGCAGGGTAGGCGGGGTGGGGCAGGGGGTGAAGCGGGGGCGGGACCAGTTTTTGGGCACTCGGTCTCTAAAAGGTTCGCCATCACTGTTCTAGTCTGTGGCCTATGTCTGGATTGCTTGTTACTTTATTGATGGTTGATTCTAAACAGCTACCCACGTTCTGTTGAACACTTCAATGTCTCATTGCCAAATCACATTACTTACGATGGGTTAAGGTGGTTTTCTTCCATGTGAAACTTATCACCATGGATTTGGTTTACAAAGCCCATAACCTCTAGCCAGAACATGTAGCAAGTTGTTTAGGACTAATGGCAATCAAAGATTAGCATTATTCGTTGGATGAAAGCCACAATTAGAAAGTTTCTCAGATCCAGGCTGTCTATTTTTGATTTTTCTGAATTTAAAATAAGAAACAGATGAGATATTTTAGGGTCCTATTCCAGGAAAAAGGATGATCACCCTCCAGACACTTTGTCCCCAGTCACTATTAAGCATGAATTAGAAGAATTAATGTTTTAGAGGAACTGGAAGATTCAAATCCAGCCAGGAGGAGAGCGGTGAATTGCACAGAGAGAGACATAAGGTAATTTTTAAGGAATCCAAAATAAACGTGTTTGTTCTAGACTTTTGGTAATTCTCTGGCACAGGTCTATTTTAGCAAATATTAGTCTATGTGATGTAACTGTTGCCGATCCTGGTTAAAAAAAAACCTTAACAGATCATTGTAGAGCATTGAACCTTCAATTTTGCTTTCTGCTGAAGTCAGGATCTTAGAAGAGACTACCTTTTCCTAATAGACTTATTTCTAATTTACACAGAAGCAGGGATCCACATTGCTGAAGGTGAACTTGTGTAAGTAAACCTGTAGGAGCTGTCTCAACAAAAGCTGGTGGATATTAATACAAATTAAACACAGAGAGACCCGGTGTCTGTTTTCTTTTTACATTGATCTGATCAACCTCAGGGGTCAGTTCTGAAGTAGGTGCCCTCATAAGGACTAGAAACCAAATTGTAAAAATTAAAAACCCTGGATTCTTCAAGAGGAAAATTCTGCACAGTATTATGTTTTATCATGTCTTTACAACTATGGCTTACCAACCATAAAGGGTTTTCTCTGAGCTTTTTTTTATTAGAGCAGGGGTCTGCAACCTTGACAACTTTAAGACTTGTGGACTTCAGCTCCCAGAATTCCTCAGCCAGCATAGCCAGCATAGCTGGCTGAGGAATTCTGGGAGATGAAGTCCACAAGTCTTAAAGTTGTCAAGGTTGCAGACCCCTGTATTAGAGCATTCTTTTTAAGATATTAAAATGTTAGGTTCATCTTTCCTGATATGCCTAGAGCAATAGTTCTTTAAATGACGTAATTGCGGCATATTTAGGCATATCCTGAGGAAAATGGAGCAATTTGTAATTGTGAATTGAGTACAGGTAGTCCTTGACTTACAACCACCCATTTAGTGACCGTTCGAAGTGACAACAACATGGGAAAAAGGGACTTCCGGCCATTTTTCACACGACTGTTGTAGCATCCCCATTTTCACGTGCCCACCTTTTGCGACCTTGTGACAAGCCACGTCAAGGGGGAAGCCAGATTCACTTAACAACTGTGTTACTGACTTAAAAAGTGCAATGATTCACTTAACAACTATGGCAAGGAAGGTCGTAAAATGGGGTAAAACTTAACAACTGTCTTGCTTAGCAACGGAAATTTTGGGCTCAGTCGTGGTCATATGTCGAGGATTACCTGTATCCAGTTTGGGATTGCTGCTCACAAAACCTTTGTTTAAAATAAGACACTGCCTTTTTTGAAGGAGTATTAGGTCTGTTTACCGTCTTGAGCAGGGGTCTTCAAACTTGGCCCTTTTATGACTTGTGGACTTCAACTCCCAGAATTCCTCAGCCAGGCACGTGCCTGGCTGAGGAATTCTGGGAGTTGAAGTCCACAAGTCATAAAAGGGCCAGGTTTGAAGACCCCTGGTCTTGAGTTACTTACAAATTAACTGAGGGAAGATGAAAACCAAATGAATAACTAATGAAAAAAATAATTACGTTATTTGAGTGTAAGAAAGTGGGTAATTGGGTCAAACAGTTTAGAACCACTGGTCTAGAAACTGTTTCCTTGCATGACATTGGTGATGTCCAGGGATGTGTGAGGGGGGTCAAAAACATTCAAGATGGCAGCTACCGTTGTAAAGTCAGAGCACCCGTCCATTTTTTTTATGAGCATTGACAATCCTGGATAAAGTACAGCTTGACTTTTTGACACCCACCTCCTGTGAGTGCCAGTTTGTTGTTGTCGTGATTTAAAGGCCCTAGGATAGAAACCGGTAGAATTCTAGTCCTGCTGCCTTAGGCATGAAGGCAGCTGGGTGACCTTGGGGCCAGTCATTCTCTCTCAACCCCAGGAAGGAAGCAATGGCCACCTCTTCTGAAAATCTTTTGCCAAGAAAACTGCAGGGCTCAGACCAGGCAATCTCCAGGAGTCAAGAGTGACCAAAGACATTGAGGGAAGTTAGCCCCAGAGAAGAAAATATTAAAAGGGCAGTAAAATATATTTTTCTCCAAAAGGATTTTCAAAAGCATTTTTTGAAAAGCAGAAACCTGCCCTCAAATCTCTCTGTCCCCAAGCAGGAGCCAGCCCTATACAAATGCAGATGTAAAACCATCATGAAGGCTGGAGGGAAGCCCCAGGGAAGCAGGATATGACTTTTGGGACATAATAGGACTAACCCATTACCATCAAGTATACCAGAGAGGCACACCTAGGCTCAGGTCAGAATACGTGACACAGGAAATATCTTCAAAGTTCATGCCACAGGAACAGGAAACTATTCCGAACAAAAAGCTAGAGAGGGTATAAAAACCTACTGCCCATGTGCTCAGTCTCTTCTACCCTCTGCTCTTTCCTGCAAGAATCATCTTTCTGCTTCTTCAATAAACTGTAACCATCTTCCCAAAGCAGTCGCCATGTTGCTTATTTATTCCCGGCTTGGATGAACCAGGATGAAGACTTACTTCCGACAACATGCATGCACGCACACACACACACACACACACACACACACATATACCTCTTTCCTTATGAGCCCCTTGACTTCCTTTTTGTCTTCAGAACCCATTTGGGCAGCTGCACAAGGGGGAATTTCTGTGCAAGGGGCAAAGACCGTTTAGAATTCCCCCCCAAAATGAGACTGCTGTTCCTCACAGAGGACTTCCGTCTTTGCAAAAGTGAACAGTTGCCCGTAATTCCTGCATTTCCCAACAATGTCCATTCATCAGAAGAAACCCTCTTGCTCTGCCTGGAAACTTGCAGACATGAGTTCAATTGCCCTGTGACAGCCTCCATCTTGACTGTTTTGGACCAAAAGGGCCCTGAATAATCAGGGGGTTTTCTGGCCTCTTGAGACCTCTCTGATAACATCGCTGAGATTTGCCAGCAAAACTCCCCAAATCCGCAGGGAGCTTTTCAACTTCTTTGAAGTAGGAAATGAATAAGCTGAACACAGGGCAGGCTTGTATAATAATGTAGACAAAGGTTAGGTCATTTGTGATTCAGAGTTATGGAAGTCAGCCAGCCTGCCTGTTGGCAGTGTTGTGGGCCTTTTATGTTAAACCGTTGAATGGTTTGTTTGTTTATTTCCCTAGAAAATTTATATGTCTGCCCATCTTAAATAAATTACTCTGGGTGCCTAACTAACCAGTCCACAAGAAAACAAAGGAAGAAAGGGGAAAAACAAAACAAAACAAAACAATAACATATAAACAAAGCAAAATCCTCACCCCGGAACATTCGTTCCAGGCAAAAATGACCAGGTTTAAATTATCCCACTTCGGACGTGTTATGTGAAAACCCAGCATTCTGGAGAAGGTGTTGATTTTGGAAAAGGTGGAAGGAAAGAGAAGATGAGGAAAACCAGAGCAAGATGGACACAATTACAGTCTTGATGGCTGCTCTGTTGCAAGACTCAGAAGGACCAAGTTAAGGGCAAACCATCATGGGAAAAAAAATCTATGTGGTTATTAAGAACCAGCACTGACTTGATGACAGGTAATCAATAAATCAATGTAGTTTAATATATTCTGAAAACAATTCTCTCTTATGGTAAAGATGGGTCACTTCAAGTGGACAGCTGTCCAAATCATAGAACATAGAATCTTAGAGCTGAAAGGGACCTCAGAGGTCTTCCAGTCCAACCCCCTGCTCAAGGCAGAAGATCTTATACCAACCTAGTCAAAAATGGTTGTCCAGTCTATTTTTGAAAACCTCCAGTGATGGAGCACCCACAACTTCTGGAATATGAATAAAATAGAATACTTTATTTGGCCGTGTGATTAAACACACAAGGAATTTGTCTTTCGTACAGAACAGTGTACATACTACGCAACAGAGCAATAATAATCATAATACTGATACCAATAAGGGGGAGATGTCAGGGTGTTAAATTCACAACGGTGATAGGTGCAGTGTTGGATGATCTAAAAGACCAGGCTGGGGAGAAGATCTATTCATATAATCACTCGGAATTGGCATTGAGTTGAACATATGTAAAACAAAATGCACATTTAAGAAGCAATAATTATAATACAAGAACCAAAGTGTGACATAACAAACTCATAATAGCATCCTGATCCTTTTCCCAGTCTTTGTGGTCTTCTGGAAGATCTTGGGACCTTCTGAAGATCACAGGGGTGGCTGTTCCATAGGTAAGATGCCAGCCCTACTAGGTAGATCACGCCAGAAAATCAGCTGCATGGAAAAACCAGACTTCATTGAGATAGGTTGCAATGAAGAATTTTACAAGGCTGTGTGATTCACTCCTTCTTTCTTCTATCCCAATGAATCAGGGAGATGTTTGCCTGATCCACTTCAGAATATTATCTTCTCCCTAGCACTTTTAAAGAATGTTTTGGTCTCTTTGCCAAAGTTAATGTTTCTTGCATATCAGAGAAGGAACATCCCACTCCCTCAAGATAACATTGTTTGATGGAGAGGATCTGGAACAGGCCCACCTTGTCAGATCCAGAGCCTGAGTAGAGAGCCTTGGAGACAGGTAGTACTGCTAGTAACCTGGCTCTGTGCCATGCAGGGCTTTAAAGTTAGTAAGATACACCTTGACTTGCACTGGAAGCTTACTGGGGTTCACACTGATGAACCTCGGTGTGTGCAAAATTTACTGACCAGCTGCACTCTCAGACTGCTAAAGCAGGGCTTCCCAAGCATGCCAACTTTAAGATGTATGCAACTCCCAGAATCCCTCAGCCAATCATGTTGGCTGGGGAATTCTGGGAGTTGAAGCCCATGCATGTTTAAGTTGCCACAGTTGGGGAACCCTGAGCTAAAACTTCTTAATGTTTTTCAAGGGTAGTCCCATGCAAACTGCAGTACAGGCAGTCCTCGACTTACGACCATTCATTTAGCAACCATTCAAAGTTACAACTGCGCTGAAAACAGTGACTTATGACAGGTCCTTGGACTTATGACCATCACAGCATCTCCGCAATCACGTGATTTTGTTTTGGGCACTTGGCAACTGGGATGTATTTACAATGGTTGTGGCATCTTGGTGCCAAGTGATCATCATTTATGACCTTGCCAGTCAGCTTCTGACAAGCCAAGTCAATTGGGAAAGCCAGATTTGCTTAACAACCACATGATTTGCTTAACAACTGCAGCAAAAACAGTTGTAAAATTGGGCATGTTCACATGATGACTCCCTTAGCAACTGGATGAATCACTTAGTGATGGAAATTCCGGTCCCAATTGTCGTTGTAGGTTGAGGATTACCTGCAATCTTTTTATTGGGCATAGCAGGTTCTGTGAACATTTGTTAACATTTGGTTAAGGTGGGTCTGGACCAGAGGTAGACAACCTACCTTTTATGACTCGTGGACTTCAACTCCCAGAATTCCTGAGCCAGCATGGCTGGCTCAGGAATTCTGGGAGTTGAAGTCCACGAGTCATAAAAGAGCCAAGGTTGCCTACCCCTGCTCTAGAATTTGTTACCTATGTTGTGTGAACATAGTTATACTTAAGTAAGCCCTGTCCAGCCCCCTCCCAGATTAAAATATGGGAAGTCCTTGAATGATGGTAGACAATCTACTTCCCCATCGTCACACCCGTCCTGTGTCACGATATGGGGATGTGGTCTACGCACGTCCCAGATGGCATCACCTTGTCTGTTTCACTTCAGCCTCAGTCGTGAGACAGAAATATCTGTCAAAAAAGTCAAGATGGTAATTGAAGCTCTGCGTTTTTTTTATGACCATTGCTTCAGATCACACCTGCCATCTTGATTTTTTCAGATCACGGCTACCATCTTGATTTTTTTTTTTAAATCATATCCTGTGGTGGTCCCTGCCCCGAGAGGCTTAACTGTCTGAAAAAATGAGCATTTGAGCAAATTGCATGGGGGGTCAAAATCCAGGTCTCTCCTCCCCCACCCCCTCAATCATGTAATGTGACCTCTCTGGTCCTTCCTTTAAGTACTGTATTTGCTTTGCAGACCTGGGCAGACTGCCATACAATTGTGCAGGCCTGCACTGTGTAACACACAAATTGGGCCTCTGAACCGTAATCTTTCTCTTCCACCCCCCCTCCGCTTGTTTTTTTTTATATATATATAAAGTACAAACACAGGAGCAGCTGCTTTGAATTCTGAATGTGCACAGAGCTTTACAGTCTCGCTGCTAAACTGAGGCGGGTTGAAGGGAATTGATAAAGAGGGTTAAGACGAATGCAAATCACGGTCTTACCTCGAAAGCTGAAAGATGGCAAGACCTGGAAGAGAAAATAGTCATGCCAACAAATTGGATCTGTTTCTTTCAGTCAAGCTGTCCAAATAATTGGGGGCTCGGCTTCCTTCTTTGCAAATGGAGTTGAGGGGAGGGGGCGAGGCAGGAGGAGGGAAAAACCAACAGCGTTTTCATGGAAAAATGGGCCTACAGACGCACATTTCCAGTGATCCTGGCAGGTTTTTCTCTCTTCCCTCGTGGGCTGTTTTTCATATAATCATAAAATTCTATTGATTTTTTTTTTAATTTAATACAGAAGATTTACAAAGCATCTTGAGTTGAACTGAGCTGGGGCTAGTCTTTAACGGCTCAGCCCAAGTATTTGCTTTGGTTCCAGAATGACAAACAGGTTACATCAATTTTATTTATTGTTCCCTAACATCTGGCATTTAAAAAAGAAAGAAAAAGAAAAAGAAAGAAAAGCACTTAAGTTTCCTTGTTAGGAAAATACATTCTCCCCCCTCTTCCCAATTGGGGATGAAAATGTGCATAGCCATATAAGGGCAACATTATATTAACATGGTTTGTGTTCGACTAGTCTTTCCTTGTTGTATGAATATTGTTCCTGGAGGTCTGCAAACCATGGTTTGTGATTTATCGGGTTCAAACCCACCAATTGTGGCTTAGTCAATAAACCACATTCAGGCAAATCATGTTTTAACATGAAGTGCAAAAACTCTGTTCTTTTTCCCTCCCAGATTAGGTATTCATCCATCTTAATTTTATTTCTTGTAAATGGGCCACTATACGAGTGACATCATTATGTATGTGACCTCATCATGGCTGTTGGATGCCTATGGGCCCAAGGGGGTCTTTCTTGTTTTCCAAAGGAAATGAGGCTATTTCTATCAACTAGACAAGCCATAATCTGGCATCTGAGCCAATAAACCTGCTTTGTTTTTCCTTTTCAGCCTCAGTATAAAATGAGTCAGTGATTAGAATAGAATAGAGCAGGAAGGGACCTTGGAGATCTTCTAGTGACTAGTCCAACCCTCTGCTCAAGCAGGAGACCCTACACCCTTTCAGACAGGTGGCTGTCCAGTCTTTTCTTAAAAACCTTCAGTGATGAAGCATCTACAACTTCTAGAAGCAAGCTGTTCCACCGGTTAATTGTTCTCACTGTTAGAAAGTTTCTCCTTAATTCCAGGTTGCTTCTCTCCTTGATCAGTTTCCATCCATTATTTCTTGTCGTGTCTTCTGGTGCTTTGGAAAATAAGTTGACCCCCCTCTTCTTTGTGGCAGCCCCTCAAATACTGGAATACTGCTATCATGTCATCTCTAGTCTTTCTTTCCTCTAAACTAGTCAAACTCAAATCCTGCAACCATCTCCAGGCCTTTAATGATTTGTGTTGCTCTTCTCTGCACTTTTTCCAAAGTCTCAACATCTTTTTGTGATGACCCAAACTGGATGCAGTATTCCAAGTGTGGTCTTACTAAGGCTTTATAAAGCAGTACTAATACTTCATATGATTTTGATTCTGTGCCTCTGTTTATGCAACCAAGGATTGTATTCGCTTTTTTGGCGGCTGCTGCACATTGCTGGCTTATTGGAGCACGTTGATGTCCCAATGCTTTATGTAAACCCAGAGAATGGATTTAATTTTTCAGCTAGCTTGTGTGAACACAGCCTCAGAAATGTTTTTCTTCCACTCAATTCTCAGAGACTGCCTGCACTTGTCCCTGAATTTTTCTTGGCAAGGAAGTGGGTTGCCATTGCCTCCTTCCTAGGGCTGAGAAAGACTGACTGGCCCAAGATCACTCAGCTGGCTTCAGGCCCAAGCCAGGACTAGAACTCACAATCTCCCAGTTTCTTGCCTCAATGCCTTCACAACTTCACCAAGCTGGCTCTCTTAGCCTATCTCATAGACATAGATATAGAATCACAGAGTTGGACGGGACCTTGGAGGTCTTCTAGTCCAACCCCCTTCTTGAGCAGGAGACCCTATCCATTTCAAGTGGCTATCCGGTCTCTTCTTAAAAGCCTCCAGAGATGGAGCAACCACAGCTTATGAAGGCAAGGCACTCCACTGGTTAATTGTTCTCACCATTACGACATTTCTCCTTAGCCCCTTTAGAAGACAAATAAACGAATTAAATACCACCTGTGTTAATTTTTGAAGGTTTTTTTTTATAATGATCTTAACAGTAATTTTAAATTTGGAGCAAAATTATCCCAGTGGGGGCAAGAGAAACCTTGGATGTGATGCTTTGATGGGGGTTCTGCTGAAGGCCTAATCTGCCCCAGGGGGAGGGCCTTCTCGGTGGGAGCCCCCACCCTCTGGAACGAACTACCCCCAGAGATCCGGGTGATCCCGGATCTCCCCTCCTTCCGCCGCGCCCTAAAGACATGGCTTTTCCAACAAGCGGGATTGGCCTAGGGAATTTTAGTGGGGTTTTTAAGGGAAATTTTAATTATTAGGCCATTGCAAATATTTCCTTTTAATCTGGTTTTAAATTGGTATTTATTGTAATATTGGTTTTATAAGGCTGTCAGCCGCCCTGAGTCCGGTAAGGAGAAGGGCGGGATACAAATAAATAAATAAATAAATAAATAAATAAATAAATAAATAAATAAATAAATAAATAAATAAATAAATAAATAAATAAATAAATGTGCAAATGCAATGTTTGTGTGTGTGTGATGGACTCTAAATTTCCCTCCTGACAACCTTCCCCTAACCAGTGGGAAAGCAGAAGAGCTGCTTGGCCTATTTGGCCTACAATCTGGAGCAGGGTTTCTCCACCTTGGGGACTTGACAATGTGTGGACTTCAACTCCCAGAATTCCCCAGTCAGCAAGGGAATTGAAGTCCACACATCTTCAACTTCCCACAGTGCAGAAACACTGATCTGGGATGTTCAACCTTCAGGCTGCAGATCTTTTGTTCGAGAACTTTCCCTTGGGGGAAACCCCACCCCAAACCGTCCACACAAAATGTAGTGATGCCAACTGTGTAAAAGGAAAAAAAAAGCCCTTTTTGGCCACTAGATGTCTCCCGAGTGCCACCAAGCTGTGTTTGGTGTGTGTTTTCTGGACATGGTATTTGTCAAACGGCTAATTAACAGCAAAATCTTCTGATGTTTGTAACCTGTCATATTAATAACCAGTGTGTTCGCTCACGAAGCCTGAAATATGCAAGTCTGGTTTTGAAAACGTTTGGCCATCTGTCAAATTCTCCAAACACACAAAGCACATGCTTGTTTTGGTGGTAAAAAGAGGAGGAGGTGAACAGTTCCAGGCCAGAGTCACGCTCTTTGTATTTTTTTTACTTTTTAAAAAAATTTCACTCTCCCCTGTAAAAAAGGCATAATTGCAACTTTCCACAGGCCCTCAGATCTGTGGGACTGCCCTAACCTTTATGGGTTAAGGGGAATTGTAGTCCCAGGCCGGAGTGGGCCACCCCAATCTGCTTTTTTTTTTTCTTTGCTGAATTCTTCGGTAAAATTCGTTCCTAAAACATACGAAGTAAACTAGGTTTTGCCAAAGATGGCTTATATAGGGGGCAAAACTGGGACTGCAGAATGCATTATTTTAATCACTTTGTAAAAAAAAAAAGGACTTTAAGTGGATTCAAAGGAAGTTTTTTTTAAACAGGACAAGTCACTAGAATAAATGTCAACAAATTGCAAAATACGATTGATAAAAACTCTGAAATTGGACAAGATAGTTAGTCCACTTTTGGTAGATCATAGTTTGTTTGATCAAGCCCATGATTCCTGATTCAGTCCTTGGCAATTCTAATTAAAATATTTTTAATTACATAATGCATTTACATTCTACATTTCCTCTGGGGATTCAAGGCAGTACATAGTCCATTGTTTGGAACAAACTGCAAATTACTATCTAAAACCCACTGGGACTGAGCTGGTGGATAGAATGCATGAATAAAATAAATACAATTATTTTTATTTATTCCTCATTCTGTGGCACTTCTACACAAATTTTTGCATTACTCCAGAGTCAGCTTTTTATACTGGTTGCTCAATTGTAGTGTACAGGTAGTGCTCGACTTACAACAGTTCATTTAGTGACCGTTCAAAGTTACAACGGCACTGAAAAAAGTGACTTATGACCGTTTTTCACACGGCCATTTGCAGCATTTCCTTGGTCATGTGATCAAAATTTGGCAACTGGCTCATATTTCTGACGGTTGCCGTGTCCCGGGGTCATGTGATCTCCTTCTGTGACCTTCTGTCAAGCAAAATCAATGGGGAAGCTAGATTAGTTTAACAACCGTGTTACTAATTTAACAGCTGCAGTGATTCACTTAACAACTGTGGCAAGAAAGGTCATAAAATGGGGCAAAACGTATTTAACAAATGTCTCCCTTAGCAGCAGAAATTTTGGGTTTAATTATGGTCGTAAGTCGAAGACTACCTATATTTGAAACTACATTTTTTTTAAAGTTGTCCATTTCTTCCATTTGCAGGAATTTTGGATTCTCCCTGTTCCGTTGTTTTTGATCCTAGCAGCTCTTTCAAGGAAAGGTGGCTTGACGGCTTTGCAGCTCCCCCTCGTAAAACTTTTGCTATATACCACCAGACAAACACACACAGCATAAATCACAGATGTAAATAGGTGCGAACAATTCCAATTATTTCTCTTTGGCATGGAATGGAGGGAGGGCTGATGGGATTTTGGTTACTCCACAGGAATTGAAGGGTGGGATGGGACAGGGATTAATTGTCACTTCTCCCTTTTCTCGTCCTAATGAATTTTGCAGAAGGGAAGACAATTGTGCCCTTGCCTTCAAAATCCTTTTGAACAATTGGACTAGTCTGAAATATTTTGTAATGTAAGAGGCCGACACAAAGAAGAGGGAGGGGGTGTCAACCTATTTTCCAAAGTGCCTGAAGGCAAAACAAGAAGCAACGGATGGAAACTAAGCAAGGAGAGAAGCAACCTAGAACCAAGGAGAAATTCCGTGACAATTAGAACAATTAATCAGTGGAATAACTTGCCTTCAGAAGTATAGGTAGACCTTGACCTATGACCACAACTGAGCCCAAATTTTTTCTTGCTAAGTAAAACATTTGTTAAACAAGTTTTGCCCCATTTTATCACCTTCCTTGCCACAGTTGTTAAGTGAATCACCGCGGTTGTTAAGTTACTAACATGGTTGTTAAGAGCCTGGGTGGTGTGGTGGTTAGAAAGCAGTATTGCAGGCTAATTCTCCTGGCTGTCAGCAGTTCGATTCTCACTGGCTCAAGGTTGTAAGCGAAGAACCACTGCAGTGAGTGCTCCAACAGTGTAGGTTTTTAGATTGGACAACGATTTGTCTGGAATTGTATAGAGTCTCCTGCTTGAGCAGGGGGTTGGACTAGAAGACCTCCCAGGTCCCTTCCAACTCTGTAATCCTATAATTTGGGGGGGGAGGCCTATTTTTTCTATTGCGTGTTTGGAGCTGTTTATGTGGCGTGCCTGCAAAATAATATAGAAATATAAAGAAAGAAGCAGCCACTGTATGCTGTGGTCCCAAATCTTTAGTTTTACAGATTGATTACCAAACTAGCCAGATGCTTGATCCCATGGATGATCATAGCACTGGAAGTGGAAAGCTGTGAGCTTTCCAGATTTTAAGGCAAGCGTCGGAACCCAATGCCTTGCTGGAGTTTGGATTTACAGATCCTGCAGTCCATGACGATTAGACATCCTCAAAAGGGTGATCTCCGAGGTGTGAGAAACCAGGAAGTTTGCAAAATGTGTGGAGAAATCCTTTGCTCGCTAAAAGAGCGGATACTCAGACAGTGTCCTTGCCCCCGTGTGAATAAGAGCAGGACAAGAACCCTCCATTTTAATGAAAACGGGAAAACAGTTTCTTTTCTGCTCAGTTGAACGCAAGCGATCAGTAAACAGAAATGAAATCTTCACATAAGTGGGGTCATGGGGTCAGTGGAAAACCTGGTTGCACACTGTACTCGGCTTAGTTAGCCCTGACCTTGGATTTTGAGAAGGGGAATACAGTATTGTGCAAACACAGCTTGATTAGTTTAGAGTTCACTCTGTTGTGAGAACCAGGAGGAGGGTTAATCCATGAATCAGGTTAAAGGTGCTGTGTGAACGGAGTTCTTCATTATCCTGCTTAATGAGAACCAGAAGGTTAGCTAGATGGCCTGATCAGAAGTTGAGACAGTCCTTTCTGCCTTTATCAGAGGATAACCTCAGGACCGACTCAGCCTTGCCTAGTTTGCAATATCAATAAAGGAGAATATTTGTAGCTCAGGGTTGAAATGAGGGGTCCTTGGTGCTCTCTGAGCTTGCTTGTTTTCTTGAAAACATTTCATTGTTCATCAAACCAGCGCTGATGAGGTTACCTAGTTTGGGTAATGTAATGTTTACAAGAAAACAGCCAAGCTCAGAGAGCATCAAGGGCCCCAGATTTGCATGAGGAAAAAGTCTGGGAAACAATGTTCTAATGTTACATCCTAACTCCCTTCTTTCCACCATTTCTAGTCATCAAATGCAACAATCACAAGTTCATTTCCCTCCCAGTTTTGGTA
>NW_015388746.1:134112-138624 GCF_001527695.2 Protobothrops mucrosquamatus
CTGATGAGGTTACCTAGTTTGGGTAATGTAATGTTTACAAGAAAACAGCCAAGCTCAGAGAGCATCAAGGGCCCCAGATTTGCATGAGGAAAAAGTCTGGGAAACAATGTTCTAATGTTACATCCTAACTCCCTTCTTTCCACCATTTCTAGTCATCAAATGCAACAATCACAAGTTCATTTCCCTCCCAGTTTTGGTAAAAAGTCCATAAACGGTTTCCGGTCACTGACAAATGTAGTTATTGTCTTTTTTCTAATCAAAGAAGTCAATCAACATCTGCGAGAGTATTGGTAGCTCAATTTTGGAAGAAGATTCTTTGCCCACTATAGAAGAATGGACGCTTAAAGTGTCAAATTTAGCAGAAATGGCCAAAATTTCTGCTTATTTGAAGGATCAATCACAAGAAAGATATATCTTGGTCTGGAGAAGATGGATAGATTATATTCAGAATAAATATGGGACTAAAAAGTTTCATTTGGGTTATGAGTAAACTCTAGAGTATTGTTATTATTAATAGTTTATTTTAATGGAATTTTTGTTAGTTTTAATTATATGATATTATTATTATTTGTAATATTTGTATTGTATTGTTTACTACTTAGGTGATGAATACGTTTAATTTTAATTTGTTTAAATTTGTGTTAAAGGGGAGTTAAAGCGCATTATGGATTTGGTTACTTTAATAGTTGGTTAATGCTAGATAGATTTTGATTATTATATTTGTAACCCTGTGTTCAGCTCTGGGAAGTGGGGGAGGGTGAGGGTGGGGGTTTT
The DNA here is from genome assembly GCF_001527695.2 of Protobothrops mucrosquamatus. Classification (NCBI taxonomy): domain Eukaryota; kingdom Metazoa; phylum Chordata; class Lepidosauria; order Squamata; family Viperidae; genus Protobothrops; species Protobothrops mucrosquamatus. The sequence goes on from NW_015388746.1 coordinate 134,887, forward strand.
GGGGTGGGTATGGGGGTTTACACTGTAATCTTTATAAAACTTTTAATAAAAAAAAGAAGTCAATTTTGCCATCTCTGCAAATTCTGTCATCTTCACCAGCCGTTCCTCCATTGTGGGTAGTTCCCACTCTTTCCATATAATAATCTCTCTGCAGTTATCATGTGTAAAAGCAATCATCCAACTGGTCTTTTCTAATTGTCTTTCCATTAGTCCTCATGATTTGTGAAAAAGATGGGTGGTTTTTAAATTTTATATATCTATATATATAAATAAAAATGTAAATGTTCGTTTGTTCAAAATCTTAAATCTCCGAAAGTTCTTCACCGATTGCTTTGAAATTTTGACACAACGTTGCATCTGAATACGCACGTGTTTTTATATACCTATATTATATAGATGTCACACCTGTGACAGGTAAAACATGCTTTTTTTGAAAAACAGCGTTATCTGTTGGACGTAAAAGCAACACACGGTTTTACCAGACTGAGCCACAGCAACGCGTGGCTGGGTACAGCTAGTAAATAATAAATATATAAAAATGCTCACTTTCGGTTGGAGTTGGGTCTCAATTGTGGATTGAACCCTAAGAATTGAGTCAAACTCATTGCTGGTTTTAGTAAGCAACCTTACACTACACAACTATGTTCATCCAACAACAAACAAAACATGGTATAATGATGATGATGATGATGATGATAATAACAATAATATTACCAGTAGGAATCTCACCAAAGATAAGAGGGGTGGACGAAAATGCCTTCACATTTTATGGTTCCCTGGACCTAGGAAAAAAATGATGTTAGAATAGCCAAGTATCGGATTTTATAGCAGATCGTTGATTTCAGTGAGGAGTGTCAAAAAATCAAGATTGCAGCCATAACAGTGCAGTTGAAGCTCCACCTGATTTTATGTGCATTTCTGCTCTTTGTTTGATTGGCTGTGGCTGCCATCTTGACTTTTTGGACCACACCCTGCAGATAGTCTTAGTTCCCTTTCTGGGGAAACTTCTCTGTGTATGAGAGGCTAAAACAGGGTTTTCCAACCTTCGCAAGTTTAAGATCTGTGGACTTCAACTCCCAGAAGTCTTCAGCTTCCAGAATTGGAGAACTTCAACCCATGCTAACTGGGGAATTCTGGGAACTGAAGTCCATGCCGTTTAAGGTTGCCAAGGTTGGGAAACCCTGGGCTAAATCATCTAAGCTTGCTATAAAAAGAAAGAAAAGCCGTAATAAAAAGAGAACAGTGAAACCTTGTAAAGCTGAGCATACACACAGGTCAGCATATTCTGCGTTAGAGCAAACAAGGGGTCCATTTAAATTCTGGTCATTATTTGCAAAATATCACCTCTCTCTGTTGAAGGCCTTTTCTTGCCTTTAACGTTGGCACAAACACACCCTGTCAGCTTTTTTCCGCAACAGACTCTGGACTTTGCTGCACATTGTTCCCATCACAGAATGGAGACAAGCTTCAACCTTCCTTAGTGGTGGCTTTGTTAAAAGAGCTTTTTCGCCTCTCATTCCAGCCCCGTCCAAGGTTAGTTGCACAGAATATGAAACGTGTTCAGCTTTGTCACCCATTCCTCTGACAGCTATCATATCACCGGGACAATTGAACCGGAGGAGGATAAGCAATGGAGAAACACATTTAATACGGTACCAGGTTAGGTTTTTTTTTTTTTTTTGCTGATTCCAGGATGGGTGGAGAATACTGTCTAAGCACGTAGAAAGTGCAATGCAGCTGCCTTGATTTAATTTTCCCTTCAGGGCCATCTTGAATCAAAGCAAGATGGACACCATCAGAAAACTCTAGGGTTGTGACTAGCCAGGGGCCACCCAGTTGTGGGGTGGGGGGACCAGGGTTGAAGGAGCAAGGAGACCCACAGGTTGAGTTTTGCAGCACCACCCCACACTCTCTTCCTCAGATGAACAGGGGGCATACCCAGCTCTGGGGCCAAGGGCCACCTGTCAGGGCTTAAATTAGTAAAAACGGCCCACGTGTTCTGCAGAAGGTGATGTCAAACCCAAGACTTACACAAAACATATTTTCCGGTAAATTATTCATTCGTCAACCCATCTTCAAACTCTCCAGCGTGAGTATAACTGACAAGGGTGGGAGAAGAGGATTAAGAGAAATTATTTTGAGCTTCACACTTATGCAAATTTTATTCAGGTTTTTCTACCCCTCCCCCTCTTCTTCTCCAGGCAGGGCCCTTCCCCCAAATCCAGGGCGCCTATGTGCAATGTGGCTTTTTTTGCAGGCTCTTCTTGGAAGATGGGGCTGCAGCCCTCCAGATGCACACATGGTGGGGCTCTTGCCTAGCCTGAATTCTACTCACTGGATGCACCGAGGTGCACATGCTATCATTGCCACAGGATGGACAGGAATTGAACTGCACAGAGGTCAATGCTGCCCACAGAGATGTGTGCCGTGTGTTTTCAAATCATTCCAATTTCTCTGGACGTTACTTTAGTGTATCTCAAACTTAGCAACTTTAAGATGGGTAACTTCAACTTGAGAAATACTGGTTTAAACCATTCCTTTGATTTTGACCCATTCTCTTGTCTTAGGGACTAGGATATGCTGTCAGCGGAGGAAGTATTGGAAACAAAGATATATGCATGCTGCAACAAATACAAATAAGAAATTACAAAGAGGAGGGGGTCAGCTTATTTTCCAAAGCACCAGAGGGCAGGAAAAGAAACAATGGATGGAAACTAATCAAGGAGAGAAGCAACCTAAAACTAAAGAAAAATTCCTAACAATTAGCCAATGGAACAATTTGCCTTCGGAAATTGTGGGTGCTTCAGCAATGGAGGTTTTTAAGATTGGACAGCCTCTTGTCTGGAATGGTATAGGGTCTCCTGCTTGAGCAGGGGGTTGGACTAGATGACCTCTAAGGTCTCTTCCAGCTCTATTCTGAATTACAAATGTTCAACATTCAAAAAATGCACAATGTATTCCAGGAAAAGGAAAGGGGTTTTAAATATGAGCCAGCAGAGTGTGGCAGCTACCAAAAATGCCGGTGCAATCCTAGGCTGCATTAACAGGGATGGAATCAAGATCACCTGAAGTATTATAATGCCTTGGTAAAACCACACTTGGAAAACTGCAGCCTGGTTTGGTCACCATATTATAAAAAAGATGCTGAGACTCTGGAAAGAATGCAGAGAAGAGCAGACAAGAGATGATCAGAGGACCGGAGGCTAAAACAAATAAGGAACGGTTGCTGGAATTGGGAATGTCTAATTCAGGGGTAGGCAACCTTGGCTCTTTTATGACTCGTGGACTTCAACTCCCAGAATTCCTGAGCCAGCATGGCTCAGCTTGGAAACCTTTCCCTTTCCCCTCAGCATGGCTGGCTCAGGAATTCTGGGAGTTGAAGTCCACGAGTCATAAAAGAGCCAAGGTTGCCTACCCCTGGTCTAGTTTAATGAAGAGAAGGACGAGGGGGGACATGATAGCAGTGTTCTCAGGGGCTGCCACAAAGAAGAGGGAGTCAAGCTATTCTCCAAAGCACCTGAAGGCAGGACAAGAAGCAACGGATGTGTTGTGTTCTTTGTATTCCCCCCCCTTAATCCCCTATGCATATCCTGATCACCCATTAAGGGTGATTGCCCTTCACCATTGATCGCCCATTAAGGGTGATTGCCCTTCACCATTGATCGCCCATTAAGGGTGATTGCCCTTCTCCATCTGCATACAGTTTCATGCCCGTTGCTGGTTGGCTAACTAGCAACA
>NW_015388747.1:0-71795 GCF_001527695.2 Protobothrops mucrosquamatus
TGCAACTCCTACAAATAAAAGTGCAAAAGTATTATTTTTTTTATTGAAACTAGGCAACTGCCTAGTTTCAATAAATTTAAATTGCCATATTATTTTGAGCATGACACAATAATTCCCAACCAGGCAAAAGAAATAGTGTGATAGGGCTATTTTCCTATAACTGGGCTATAAAAATAAATAAAAGATTTCTGAAAGCTGTTTTCATTAGATTATCTGTGGGGAATATCAACGGCATATCTCAATTACATAAGAACTGAATGAGGATGACAGAGAAAGCCTGGAATTCCACATTTGACAACTACTGGTCACATATTTGAGATGGGTTGACATATAAATTAAATAAATAAAATAAATAGGAGATGTGTCAGGGAGTCACATTCTAGTTGTGAAAACTTTGTGAAAGAGAAACAGTAGGAGAAAAAAAAATCAAGCAAATGAACACTGTTTTCTAAAGAGAAAGGAAAAACTATAAGAGAAAGCTATAATGCAAAAAGAAAAGAATGTAGATGAAAAAGTAGAAAAGAAAGAAAAAATAAATAAAGTGGCTTCTGATCTTCTTTAAATCCGTTATAAGTACAACTGTAGATTTTGCTCCTTCTTTGAAGTTACATCATTACTTTCTTTTCTCTATACTCTATCTTGCCTAATTGTCAAAACCATTGCTCATGAATTCATTTTTTTCCCGTTTTATGCAAAAAGTTCGTAAGGAGAGACAACATCTGTCTCCAAGTTGGAATTTACAGGTAAAGAAACTGATGGAGTGCAGATTTCAAGTAAATGACAAGGAGAGAAAACTTATGTACGAGATTTGCCCTATCTTTAGGCTCAGGAAGAGTGAGGCGGTCAACTTAGGCTACCAAGGTTGGGAGGCCTTAGGTGGCCTCTTTTCCTTGGAATCAGTACAACCTGTTGGGTCATTGCCAAGTTCTCAGAAGATTCAATGGTTAGTCCAGCTGTCTTTTGTTATGTAATGTTTTATAAATGGGCACCAGAGCTGCTTCATGCAACAAGATGTCCCAAGTCAGTACTGTTTTTCTCTTATTCTATTTCTCTCGTCTAAAACCCATCCTTCTGAAAGAGGTTTTGTCAGGGAATTGCACAACTGGTGTCCAAATGAAGTCAGAGACACAAACTTGTAGTTTTTATATAAATATATTTTACATCTGTATATACACCAAACAAGAGAGTCAGGCAAACAGCAGCAGCATCAGGTAAATCACAGAGCATACGGGACACACGGAAGAAAAAAGGCGGGGGGAAAAGGGAAATTCCCCCTCCTCCACACCCACAGCAACCAATCACAGTGCAGATTGCCTCAGGCAAGAGCCAGCAGTCAACCGATCAACCACAATTATGTGTTCTGGCTCACTGACCAACCCACTGCTCCAGCTACTAAATTTAAATATCTTAACAAGTTTAATTTCAAAATAACCTGTTTGTTTCCAGCAAGAAAGAAACCTAGGCCTCATATTAGTAATGTCTTATGTAATTGACACACTACCTTTCTGATGGAATCCCAAGGTGGGTTACTTTTAAAACAATAAATATACAAAATGCAAAACAAGAAACAAGATTCAAGCTTCTTCATAATAACAGAAACAGAGTAATGACTGCTATGTATTGAGGGACCAGCAACAGATCATCATTTTTCACTGCTGTTTTTTCTCTTTTGCATCCTTCTACTACCTCATAGTAAAGATATTGGAAGGAGACATTTCCATTGAGTTGAAGGGTGCGGTTTAAAATTGCAAAACAAGTAAATAAACTTTTCAGAGAAACATAGCTGATATCTGCTATCATATGTATTGCCATAGTGATAGTCTTCTACGAGGTGAGCTTTCTGACATGATTCAACAAATTCATGGAGAATAAGAGCACCAGTGGCTACTATTCAATATTATTGTACTGTCTATTACCCTTGGATAGGAGACAGCATGAGTCTGGATAACACCACTTGCAAAAGAACATGTGGTGAAGAATGTTACTGAAATCATGTCTAGCTTGTGAATTTTTAGTTGGACACTTGGCTGTGATCTAGCCAACATTTTTCTTCATAAACAAGAAATGATTGTATCAAAGGACTCTCCTCTATGTTATTTAAACAATTCCTTTGGCATTGGATGGTTTAATAAAAAATTAACCTATATTGAGTCCTGCTTGCCAAATTCTACTTGTCCCATCTCCACAAAACATTTGTGTGAAGAGCAACACTGAATACGACTTTTCTTCAGTCCAACATTTTATCTGGGCAAGCAAAACATTTTACCTGGCCTCCACCTGGATTAACTTCTTGATCTATTGACACTTGACATTCATATTCTGTTTTGAAATATGCCCTGTTTACTTAATCAATGTGGTGCCAGCAGTGTTCTCCTTATCACGTGAAAGGCAAGGCAGAGAACATTTTTCATAGACAAATATTGAAGGTGATTCTGGTAGACAGCTCCAAACACAAATTAACCACCCTTCTTCCACTGTCAGCCATAAGCAGAATTATAACTTGTGCCGGCAGAGAAGGTCTACTTTGGATCCTTGTTGGTCAAAGAATTTTGACTACAGAAGAGCCTTCTCTGCTGCAGCACCTGCCCTTTGGAACATGTTACCTGCCAAGATAAGATTTACCCCCACCCTCCTATCCTGCCACAAGAGGGACTCAATGGTGGAATACCATACTGGAGGTGACTGCTGGATTGATGGCAGACTCTACCTGTCCATTTTTCTGTTATCACATTGATGTATCGTTGTGTTCTTTTTCACGGCTTGTTTTATTGCTCTATTATTTTATTTTTGTTCAGTTTACACTCTTTTCATTTCTTTGTTTTTACTGTTGTTAAGTTGCCTAAAGTAGCCCTACGGTGAGATAAGGAGCAAATAAATTTCACAAATAAACTTTCCATATTACATTGCATTTTGCTGTGTCCATATCCCACTGTCTTCTGACTGCACCAGAATCCTTATCAGTACTCTTCAGTCTCTAAGTTGTATACACTTTTAATGTCAATAACAACTAAGTGGACATTCATAACATCCTTTGCAGTGGTGTCATTTCTTCTGTCATGTGTTTTATCTTTTAATCACTCTTATTCAGTAAAAGTAGTACACATCCCCAAATGCTGTATCTAACAGGATTAATAATGGAAACATAATCACAGTTTTGTATTTTTGCAATGTTTCTGATCAGGGGGTTCCTATCACTGTTTTTCCATGGTGATTAGTAGTACTCATTTTTTTTCCCTTCAAAATTGCCATGACAGGTATACAGAACTATATAAATTAGGATATCAATATATCCAAACTGAAAAAGCATGTATTTTGGTACTTTATATAAGTGTCCAGAAAAATATCTAAAATATTTTAAAGTGATGCTTAACTATAGCAATCCTGTGCTATAATACTGTCCACTGAAAATACTATTATATGTGCTTATTTGTAATGGGCTCACTTATCCTCTTCATCATGCCCATTGTAAAATGTCTCTGCGAAGATTGCATTTTGCAGTTTTGAGATGGACTGTTATGTCTTTCTCAAAAAGCATTTCCAAACAATGCAGGGGATACCCAGGAGGATTAATCTCTAGGAATAATCTAACCCAGATACCATCTTGTCACAGAAGATTTTACTGAGGATCTTCTTGATCTTTGACTTAGTGACTTTGTTATTAACAGTTTCTGCCTGTCGCTGGACAGACTTTTCTCATAAAGGAACAAACTAACTTAGGAGCTGGAAAAGAAGTAGGACAGAATTCCCCAACGTGTTGGACTACCATTATCTCATTTGAACATAGTCAAAGAGTTGATGGAGTTACAGTCTGAACATCTGGAATGGTTTTGCTGGGGAAGGCTGCAAGAGGCCAACCAAACAGTTGGCTAAGAAGATGGCTTCAATCAGGACGAATTCCATAAACAGCTGGTGAAGCTGAGCAGTTGGCAGGAAGAAACTGGGAGAGAAAATCTGCAGGTTTGTGAAAAGTATGTTTTAAACTACAGCTCAAATCTTTTCAAGCTCTTAAATTTGGCTCAATCGTTTAATTAGCAGAAAGGTTCTTGTCTGGTGAGATCCATACCACCTCAACAAGGATAGAGAAAACGGCAAGCAAATTTAAATCTAAAAGGAATTTCAAGTGAGGCAAACTTGCAGCAGTACTGTACTTAATATTATGCAGGTTTTTTTACTCAGCCTGGTTTGGGTGGGGAACAAGGGGGTTCAACAGGAACACTTTCGAGCTCCTGTGCTCCTCAAAAAACTCTGCAACATTTGTAGCACAGATTTTACAAGGAAAGGGGGAAAATATATACACAATGTTCCTGCTAATTGGCAAGCTTGAGGCATTGTGAGGTCCTTGGAATCTGGACAAGTTTCTTCTGCATCCACCCAGTATGTTACATAACTGTCTGCTCTCAATCACTGTACTTTGTGTACTGCATAAGTTGCAGCCCACATCCTTCATGTATTTACATTCATTGCTCTGTTGTTATATCACACAAATAAGTCTACAGTGAGTTGAATTTGGGCGTCAGGAAGTTCACAAAACAATAAGGGGAACGAAGGAAAATAAACAGCTGTCTGGCACTGTGGTTATCTGGGCGGCAAAGATCTACAAGACCACCAGGTGACAGGGAAAGCAAACTTGCTTTTTGCTGCCATCTATCCATCACCTGGCTCTTTGTAAGCCAGAACAGCAGCTCTAAACAAAACAGATGCTGGCACAACAAAACCCCAAGCCATTCCTCTTTAATTTTTGTAATGAGGTTACAAAGGCAAAGGGTGGAAATCACTTAAATATGAACATCCACTTCTCATCACAAGAGCATAAAAGGAGTAAAGTATCAACCACTGGTCAGCCTTCATTCTCTGTTCCTGCCAAACTTATTCCTCCTAGCAATCTAGCCCAAAGCCACAGATTTCTATTCTATTCTATTCTATTCTATTCTATTCTATTCTATTCCATTCTATTCCATTCTATTCTATTCTAAGAAGGGAATGAAGCCAAATTAAACTGAGATATCATTACACAGTCCTACAAGTTAGCAATAACAACAACAATCAGCATCAACCTTGCCCACTGTGGTCCAATCAATAAACCACCACGAAGAACCACAGCTTATTGCAGGGTAAGTGCAGTTTGCATGTTGTATATGGATATCTATCTGTTGTAGATTTATAAATTCTCGTAAGTCATTGTCTAGGAAGGAAATGTTTCTGGGCAAAACATTAGCAAATGGCTAGTAATTGTCCTCTGTAGCTTTTTCTTATGAATCAACCCCCCAAAACAGAATCTAAATTAAAAAAAAGATATAAATACCTCAGATAGAATGGTGATAAAGGCCTTTCATCCTCTTGGGAACTAAAAACAAAATAAAATATCTTTGTCATTAGCATGTTCATTTTTATTTCTTTTTTTGCAAGCTAATTGGTACAACACCAACCAGATCAGAAGAAAGGATGAGAGCTCAAAGAAGCTCATATGCNACAGAATCTAAATTAAAAAAAAGATATAAATACCTCAGATAGAATGGTGATAAAGGCCTTTCATCCTCTTGGGAACTAAAAACAAAATAAAATATCTTTGTCATTAGCATGTTCATTTTTATTTCTTTTTTTGCAAGCTAATTGGTACAACACCAACCAGATCAGAAGAAAGGATGAGAGCTCAAAGAAGCTCATATGCTGATCTGTGATATTAAAGGCAACAGCTTGTTAAGAGAGAGGAGCAAATTAAACACCGAATTGTGTTCTTTAAGGTGGAAACACGAATACCTGCAATGGAAGAATGGATGCTGAAATTAATGGAGCTGGCATAGATACCAAAAGTGACTGCTTTGATTAAAGAAAAGATTTTTGTCCAACCAGTTTCCAATTTTTAGCTTGAAACTGAAAGAAAACTTTAACTTTGGGTTTTATGATTATATTTGTTTATGATTACAGAAATACTGTGTGTTATGGTTTATTTCAATTTGGGGTCATTGTATTTTATACTAGGTGGGTAACTTTCTTTCATCAATCAATCTCTTAAAAATTGCAATTCCATTGCAAGGAAAATTATAAATGCTACCACATAAAGAAACCCACTGAGCTTAAAATGCTATTATTTAGCTGCTGACTGCATTCAGGTACGATTTTTCTTTTATTTCTGCCCCAGTAACTAAAATCACTTCTAAAGAGCTGCTCTGATTCATATTTCCATCTCTACCTCCTAAATCAATCTGCTAGTGGTAAAAAAGAAATATAGACATTTTATGATGATGGGCTGTTTCCATGGTTGGGGACTTCTCTGGCCTTTGATGGATAGGAGGTTTGCTGGTTTGTTCAACACTCAATGATTAGCCACAAGGACATCTTATCATTGCCCACACCATCAATTGTCAAAAACCTATTGAAATCAACGAGATTCCGGCTATATAAATGGCTTGTTAACAAGCTGACTGACTTTTTCTGACAGAACTGTGAAAATGATCCTAACACCTGCTACAAAAAAGTGAGTTTTAAGGAACAACTCAAAGCAGCTGTCCACAGACTTATGAGTTCTCAGCATACGGGCAGCGAGATAGGAGATGTTTCAAGAAGATTTTTTTGATAGCGGAAGGTGCTGACTCTGGGGGGGGGGGAAGCTCACAGAAAGATTGATATCAGTGACCCAAGTATACTATCCACTATGTGGTGAAAAATCTTTTCAAGCAACATGGCACTGTTCATGAGTCAGCTTTGCCATTACTGCTAAACATAAAGATAAAGATTTCCCCTATCCAGTCGTATCCAATTCTAGGGGCAATGCTCATCTCTGTTTCTTAGCCGAGAGAGCCAGCGTTGTCTGAAGACATTTCCATGATCATGTGGCCAGCATGACTATAAGCCAAGGTGCACAGAACATTGTTACCTTCCTACCAAAATGGTACCTATTTATCTACTTGCATTTGCATCTGACAAGCTCAGTGTGTTTAACCACTGAACCATCACATCCCCTGTCATTACTGCTACAAGGATCCAAATCCTACTTACACCGGACTTCAAGTTAAGGGGATGCTTCCAGCAGTTGTTAAGGTTCAGAATATTTCACCTCTCAGGTTGACATTCTGTTACCCTAATGCAGGGGTAGTCAACCTTGGCTCTTTTATGACTCGTGGACTTCAACTCCCAGAATTCCTGAGCCAGCTAAGCTGGCTCAGGAATTCTGGGAGTTGAAGTCCACGAGTCATAAAAGAGCCAAGGTTGACTACCCCTGCCTAATGCAAAGTAATTTCTAATAATTTCTTCTAAGAAATTCTAAGGTTGTAAGTTTCTGGAACAGTTAAATATTGACTTAACTATTAAGGGTGAATAATCCGTACAGTCTACATAAGTCTTCCGAGGGCAGAAAGTTCAAAGCCTCCTCACCAAGGCCAAGGTTTAAAAAGGGATCTGCTACCAGACACACATATTTGTACAGTTTCCAGAAGTTTAAAAAGACTTTATGGACCATGACATCCTGATCAAATATTTGGGCACTGAAAAGCAACTGTTTTTGGTTGCTGTGCTATATTTAATTATTTCTACTTTGACCTTAGATTAAAAATACCCTAGATAAAACAGATTTCCAGGAACACAGAGGAGAAAAAAAATAAAATAAAAACACTAATGCCAAACAGCCATGAATTGTCCAAATTTCTGCAAGCAGAGCGGGCACATCAGATAGCAGATGGAAGAACTACAGGTAGTCCTCGACTTACAACAGTGTGTTTAGTGACCGTTCAAAGTTACTATGGCACTGGAAAAAGTGAATTATGACTGTTTTTCACATGACTTTTGCAGCATCCCCATGATCACATGATCAAAATTTAGATGCTTCGCTACTGACTCATACTTAATGACCGTTGCCGTGTCCCAAGGTCATGTGATCCCCTTCTGCAACCTTCTGACAAGCAAACTCAATGGCGAAGCCCGATTCACTTAACAATCGGGTTATTAATCAACTGCAGTGATTCATTTAACAACTGAGGCAAGAAAGGGGCAAAACCCACTTAACAAATGTCTCACTTAATAACAGAAATTTGGGGCTCAATTGTGGTAAGCTGAGGACTACCTGTACCATTTTTGCTTTTCCCCAGATGAGCAGAAGCTTTGCGCAATTAGTTGCCTGCCAGATGTCCTGCTTCCTTATTTGCATCAATTCTTAAGACAAAACATTTAAAACTTAGATCACCTCCTAGCAAGCTGAAGTAGCACAGATCATCCATACTATTGCACATGTAAGCCGTTTATAAACATCATCTGTGCACCAAAACACACACAAACTAGTTCCTTAGGTCTTTTAAGATGTCAGCTTCTAAGCCAGTGTTTCTCAACCTTGACAATTTTAAGGCATGTGGACTTCAACTCCCAGAATTCCACAGCCAGCAAGGCTGGCTGTGGAATTCTGGGAGTTGAAGTCCACGTGCCTTAAAATTGTCAAGGTTGAGAAACACTGTAAGCTGTTTTTCTCTGTCGGCCTGAACTGCATGTTGATTTTAGCTTAACCTGAAGGCAAACTTTGTTGTGTTGATCTTATTTCCTCCTTATCACTTGGATACCTTGGCAAGCGTTTTTGTAAAACTCCTTTTGCAAACAGGTAATTATGCCTGGGCTTTTCCAGAAAGACTTAAGAGAACACTTTCTGAATCCTATCAGAGGATTTTAGCTGAACAAAAACGAAAGTGTTCTTCTCCTAACAGGGACTTGATCTAACCTTCAAAATACTTTTCAATTACGGGCTTATATAAGTTCTTCCCACACCCATTTTTCAATCTAGGGGGAAAAAAAGAAGACTTGCATTTGCATTATTGTAACTTGTATTATTGTAACTCAAGGATGCACCAAATGTTTTAGATCTGTGTTTCTCAAGCTTTAAGCTTTAAGATGTGTGGACTTCAACTCCCACAATTCCCCAGTCAGCATGCTTTTACCAGCATTCTAAAAATTGTTTCTGATGCTTCATTCTCCAGAGCAACTCAGAAAACCAAGGTGCACCCTAGGATCAACACATACTGTAGGTCACCCGTGGGCAATTTGCCCTGGTTATTGCACTACGATTTTAATTTTGTTTCCTGATCAGTTTATTGTGAGTTATATCCTTTTTGCTGATTGTTGTTAGCTGCCCATTGTGTACATATCAGATGGACGGTCGCATACGTTTTGAAAATAAATAAATAATGTCATCGTGAGTGGAGGTTGCCTCCATTGTCCAAGGCTGTTCAGGGAATTGGTGGACAATTGGCAAGCAACAACAGCGGAACCCTGGACATTTAGTTCTTAATATCAGAAATACAATCCAAAGTTTGCAGACAAACATATGCCTACAAGCCTTACTTTGGGTACAAAAATGCCACAACACCATGTTTACAACTTTCTCCCAAAAACTTACACTTGTACATTTACTTGTATCTGCTAATCCTCTTTCGAAGATAATACTGGAACTAGAAGGTCATGCGGTTTAATCATTAGTTACTGGATAACTAGACTCCAAGTTATCTAAAAGGTCATAAAAAGCATTCTAATTAAGATAAATGCTTTATTTACAGGAGACCTGAAATCAACTCCTTTTTATCACAAGATCATGCTCCTAACATGTTTAGGTGGAGAGTGTTGTTCAGCTTCTGTTGCTTTCCTGGAGAGCTGGGTCCTGGCTACTCAGCTTCTGTTGCTTCATTTCTTAAAGAATTACAATCAAAAGGAGAACGTAGTAGACAATTGGGAAAAGACACATCTGTTTATTACTTGCAGTTTGGCAAGTCTCCCTGGATGGATAAGACAAAAAAATGGGTCAGAGGAAGGAATGACTGATGCTATCTTTCAGCCAAGCTGCACCCTTCCTTTGAATTCAACAGTAGCATGTCAATACAGACCAAGCCTTATGTTTCATAAGAGGGTATTAGTTAGGTTGCTAAGCAAGCTACAAATAGCTACCACAGAACTATTTCTAAAAACTTGGTTGAGTGTCAACAGCCTATGGTTATAGTACTTCAGCAAGAAAGCCAAGATATTTTTTTTCAGCATTGACAAAAAACAAAACAACCCCACTCTGCCTCATGACAATATATATTCAAACTATTTTCAACAAGAAGTAGGTCTGAAAAATGACCTGATAACAATTCCTATTGGGATAGTAGTAATGGTTACTTCTTAAGATAAAGGTAAAGGTTTCCCTTGACCAATCATGTCTGACTCTTGGGGGCGGTGCTCATGTGTTTTCTTAGCCAAGGGAGCTGGGAATCTGAAGACGCTTCTGTGGTCATGTGGCCAGCATGACTATAGGCCAGGGATAGGCAACCTTGGCTCTTGTATGACTCGTGGACTTCAACTCCCAGAAATTCTGGGAGTTGAAGTCCACGAGTCATAAAAGAGCCAAGGTTGCCTACCCCTGCTATAGGCCAAGGTACACGGAATGCGGTTACCTTCCCACCAAAGTGGTACCTATTTATCTACTCGCATTTGCATGCTTTTAAACTGCTAGGTTGGCAGGAGCTGGGGCAAGTAAGGGGAGCTCATCCCGTCATGCGGGGTCTCGAATCCAGGATGTTAGCTTTCCAGCTGACAAGCTCAACATCTTTAACCGCTGAACCATCATTTCCCTCTTCTTGGGTTACTTCTTGGTCAGCTGCCAATAATTTTTTATTCACTCTACATGACCCAGTGAGCTGTTTCTAAAACTATGTAAAAAACAGCTCTAAAGATTTTCTCGACTTTCTGGAAAGGACAATTTTGCTCAATGGACTAGGGAAGGCTGTGCAATTAATGTACATAACTTTACATTCCTTAAGGGTATATTTCATTCAATTCTATGTAACTTTCCTCCAGAGAGATAGTCACATAAATGTAGCACATGCCACAAAGCTATAGTCCCATCTCTAGCTGGTCACTGCCTGACAAATATCTTACCTTAACTATTTGTTACAGATTTTGGATTAGATTTAATGTATGAAGTAGTAATTTTATGCAAGATGTTCAATTTTCACTAATGATAGTAAAATTTTATTCTGGATGGCAGTCTCAGATTTTTCAGAATCTGAGAATCAGGAAAAAACAATTGCATTGTAGATAGGTGAGCAAATGCTTTTCACACTGATTAGTATTGTCCTATGGGGAAAAAAAACTTTGCAAATGGTAAGCTTATTTTATTATTTAACACTGTTTTTTTTGTTAAAAAGCACTGGGGTTTTGAACCTGGGTTGTCAGCTTTCCAGCTGACAAGCTTGGTGTCTTTAACCATGGCTAAGCCATTGCACACCGGTTATATTCTCAATATGGCACATCTAATAAAATGATATTTGAAATTCACATTATTTTATCTTTATCGTGCCATAAATTTCCATGCCATCCAAACTTCAGGTTAGCTGTAAAAGTCTCTTATTTCTCAGCGACATCTATGGTTTCATCCAAAACAAACAGCAAGCAGTGAAATACAATTTCAAATCCAGTTATCCCAACCCTCCTCCTTCCAAGATTATACAAAGAAGATGGTCAGAGTCACTTGGCTGAGATGGGTGGCTATAAAAATCGAATAAATAAATAATGATGTAACTTTAGAGAGAGAGACGGGCTAAAATGTAGTTGTATTTACAACTGCCGTGAAGAATATCAGAAAACATTACTTTGTATTTTTCCCCTATTTTTTAACTTACTTTTCTTGCACTTTTGCTCTCTTTCATTTCTTTTTCTCTTTTCTTTTTTATATTAATGTGTAGGAGTTTGTATCTTCTTTTAAAAATATTTTAGGAACTATTATATAATATAAAAAACAGGTGAAGTTCAAAGTACTTGTTACTGGGCTTATCTGGAAGAAACAGGTATAAACAACCGAACTGCAATCCAGGTTAAAAACAAGCAACTATAATGACACCAAAAGACCAATTTCCTGTGTGCTCTGTATATACAGCACTTTTCTAAGTGAAGGGCCATTAAAGAACTGATGGGAGATTACATATCAGTTTAATTGGTCACAAGTCAAAAAAAATCAACTCTGTGACCAATACAGTCAGTGTAAAATGGGCCTGAAGCTATTTAGATTATCTTGTGTTCCAACTTAATTATTTGCAGGTGGCCATAAAAAAAGCTACTTGGTCACGTAGACTGTTTCATCATGTTTGTGGGTTTGATAACAGTTGCTAGAAGAATGCTGTTAGATGCTCCAGAGGACTCAGCTCCAAATGATTTGAATGAAACAAAACTTTAAAAATAACAAACTTTTGATGATTAGGGGTCACAGATAAACATTTTTGGTTTGGCCTAGTGACACGCAATGACTTCAAATAGTTTGAGCCATATCATGCATGCGAAAAGAGTCTCTCTCTCTCTCCCCCCCCCCCGTGTGTGTGTGTTTGTGTGTGTGTGTGTGTGTGTGTGTGTGTGAGAGAGAGAGAGAGAGAGAGAGAGAGAATGAGTGAGAATATGAGAGAGAAAGACAGAGAGAGCGCTAGTGTTTTTAAAATGTGCTAAGCCAAGGCATATGCTACTATTTTTATGCATTTTCTGCCTCGAAAAGATTTGGGAATTGTAAGGCGAATTTCAGAAATGTACTCACTCTGGGCTCCCACAGAGGCCACCTCCAGCATATGTGAAAGCTTTGATCTGCTGTGGATAGGGAATATCAAATGATGGGATCCAGAAGGCAGCAGCTTATAAAGCTTGCATTTATGTTTTCCATTAACAACTTATACCAGATCACGTCTTCAATCCTACTTCTTTCCTCTATTCAGCTGACTCAGTGAGTCATCTGCCCATAGATGGATGGCAACTTCCACCAACCCTAGTAGCATGGCAATTTGCATGTTGGCTAAGGATAGTGGGATGCCAGAAAATCTCTGAAATGTTGAACAATCAACGGAAAAGGGCATATGTAACTGGCTGAAAAAACCCCATTTCGAAATCGGGGTTACCTAGATATGTCTTAAAGGTATAGGTATGGAGGGGAAGATTGTACAGTAGTGTGACATAAGAGGTTAAGACCAAAACATTGGATGGAACTTCCTTCAGGAAACTCATTTTTCCCGTACACAAGGCAATAATAAACTGGAGAGCAAGTTTGGTGTGATGGTTACGGTGCAGGCCAATCTCGCTTTAGCCATCAAAGCCAGCTGGGTGACTTTGTGCCAGTTACTTTCTCAGTTCAACCCATCTCATAGAGTTGTTGTTGTGGGGTAAACAGAAGGATGAGGAAGGAGTGTTATGTATGTTCTCTGTCTTGAGTTGCTTATAAAGTAATAAAGGCAGGATAAAAAAATCTAATACATACATGATATTTCAACTATATTGTATTAATGAATTATTAACCTAATACTAATGACAACAAACATTCCCTTTCATACACAGTAATCTCTTAGCATTATAAAAGCAATTATGTTATGTTTACCACCGTGAGTTTCAAAGCATCACTGATGATATGGCCAAGCCAAGTTTGATAAGAGTAAGAATATTTTCTGCAGAAGAAGAAAAAAAGCAGAAACCATATGCTGAACTCTTTCTGGGCTGTCTTGTCATAATAACTTACTCCTTTCCTCATCAGTTCCTTAAAATAAAATATAAACTTCCGGAGGATTTCAGGGAGGCAATATTTCAATCTGCAAACAGGGTGATTAAATTTTCTGCTATATACAAAAGAATTCCCTTATCTATTTAAATTCATTAGCCGCTCAACTCCAATGGGATCTGCCAAGGAAAAAATTAAATCAGAAAAATTAACCCTGAAAATTAGTTTTCTGTGGGACAGATTTTTCATTAGGTGAAGTTTCACCTATGTTTTGAAACACTTCTATCCTGGCACTAGATCAGAAGCTGGCAACTTTAAGAGTATGGACTTCAACTCCCAGAATTCCTCAGCCAGTTGTGCTGAGGGAGTTGAGGTCCATGCTTCAATTGAGGAATTCTGGGAGTTGATGTCCTTAGGTTTTAAAGTTGCTAAGTTTGGAAACCCCTGCCACTAGATCAACCTTTTGATCACCAGGGACCGGTTCCATGGAAAGAGGTTTTTCCAGGGACCGGAGGGGGTGTGTTTTTGTGTGCTGCCTGCATCCTGTGGATGGGGCTTTGCATGCCGGGGCCCGGTAGTGGTACACGGACAGGGAGGTTGGGGACCCCTGCACTAGATCATAGATTCCACCAGTGCAGAGATCAAAAAGCTTCAGATATGGATGGTCTGTAACATCCAGAACCACCAATGGGGAGGGGATGGCAAGACCTACAAGATCAACCTCATCTGAAAACAAGCAGATCTATAGTTTGTGAGAATTCAGATAAAATTGGGAGAGCTATCGATTTCTGACAGAAATCTGAATAATTCTGCACCATACTGTATGCTCAAATATAGTAAATGCCAAAGTAGTAGTTAATAATAAATTAAAAGTTAATTTAAGACTGTTTTAAGAGGAACATCCATTTACGAAACAAAACAGGAAGACTGCTTCTTGAACACATGGAATTCCCACACTGACCTCTAAGCTAAACATTTCACTACCAAAAAGGAAAAAAAGAGGTAAATGAAGATTTCTCAGCACAGAAAAGCTACTAACTTATTTCATATATTTTCAAATAAGTTTTCAAAAGAAGGCTGATAAATAGGTACTGTGTCTGTATTGGTCAGGATTGTCAAGCAATTAAAAAGAAAGATATGTTTTGCACAAACCAAAGGATTCATTTAAAAACAACAATCAACCAGCGCCTATAATTAATACAGTTAAAATGAAGCTTTTTGGAAAATATGATTATTGCAAAGCAGAATCTGGTTTGTTGGTCAATCCCTGAATTTTTCTTATTGTTCTAAAGGAAAGGTACACAGGCAATTTTTAATATTTTTTTCTTACGATAACATTTAAAAGCTCAAAAAAGTATGTAAGAAGCAATATTAATATTACATTACTTTCTTTTTTCAGATTACAATCTTTATGTGTCATATTTAAATAAGGCAAAGGAACATATTCTAATAAGTATGCTTGGAAATTCAGCCAAGCCAACACTTCAAACAATTATTAATGTGTTTACAAACTTGTAAGCTATTTTTTAAACTATCCTTTTATATAGTGTACTATACTGCATTCTATTTGGTAAAACTTTTACTCTCAATTTCAATTACACATAAGAGAAGAAACTATTGTCCTGAGTTAAATGACCACAAACAACCTCAAGGCAACTTAGAGAAGAAACAGTTGGCAAGAAAAATCAACAGAGTAATATTTCATAGAGCAAATACTTGTTCCTAGCCGCCTGCTCTGCTTACAGTATAATGTTACATCACAATAAATTGCATCTCACTCTTGGGCGTGTGTACTGAACACTGCTTAATTAAAAGAGACTTTATTTCTATCTAACTGTATCTAACTCCAAGGGAGAAAAGACCTATAGGCACCTTTGTGAAAAAAAGAAGCAAAAAAAGGAGAAAATGTGTATTCTTTGCTCCTTGTAAAAACTGCTTTTCTTCCCCGAAGATGAAACTCTGTACTTAGGTTCATACAAACACACATTAGTTCTACCAATAGCAGCCTAGAACTAAGGAGAACTTTCTTGACTGTGAGAACAATTAACCAGTGGAAGGGCTTGTTTTCAGAAGTTGTGGGTGCTCCATCACTGGAGGCTTTTAAGAAGAGACTGGACAGCCATTTGCCTGGCATGGTATAGAGTCTCCTGCCTGAGCAGGGGGTTGGACTAGAAGACCTCTAAGGTCCCTTCCAACTGTTATTCTCTTATTCTGTAAAATACCACTTATATTTATTAATAGGAAAAGCCAATTAATTGCCTGTATTTCTACAAGTCCAGTAAAGAGACGGGAGATACAAACAATCCATAACAACAGGAGAAGCAAAACATCTGTTCACAACAGCCTCAATCCAATACGATCCGTGTCTAGGAGCCAATTCCGTTTAGCCTAATAGGATATTGTACACACATTAAACCATCACGTACCAATGACCAAAAGATCGACGTGACATCAAGACAATGAATATTTTTTTTTATACAAGCGGGATGTTCCTTTTTTTTTTTTAACTGCTCGAACTCCCAACAAAATTTATTTTTTTGGGTCCAAAACCAGCTCGATTATTTCGCAGGCAGCCTGGGCGCGAGGGCTTGGCACCCACCCCTTGTTCACAACCGACAGAAAACCCAAGTCAGGCTCCCTTTTTTTTTTTTACCTTTGCAGAGAGACGATCTCCAAAGCCATGCCGGATTTCGGTGACCCCCGGAGAGCGCGGGTGCTTGGAGCTTGTGATCCCCCTTCCGCCTCTGCAGCGGACCGGGGTGGTCCACCACCACCCGTCGCACGAGAGTGCCTTCGCCCGCCAGGCGCCAGGCGCCTGTCCCAAGCTTCTCACTTCCCTGCAAGCTGGCTTCTCGCCTTCCTGGCTCGGGGCTCCGCGATCGGCTGCCCGTTTCCGGCGCGCAACGCCCGGCCAAGCCTCGACGGGGCGGCTGTCTGCACAGGAGCCGCGGAGAGCGCGCCAGGTACCAAGCCGGCGGACGCCGCGCTTCCCGCCCCCCCCCCTCCGCTCCCCTTTGACCTTTTGTTCCCGAGGAACCCCCGCCGCCACCAGCAGCAGCCCCAGCAGCCAATCAGCAGCCGCAACCGGGGACGGCCGGTTCAGCCGACTGCGCTCCCCGAGTAACTTGAAACTTCTTCTTCAACCATCCCCGCCCGCCCGCCAGCCAAACCGGCCAATGGATTTGGGGCCGCTGGAGCTGGAGAGGCAGGCGCTGGAGCCGAGCCTCCGCCCTCCGAGGCGCTTTGGAGGCGTGGGAACTGCAGAAGCCGCCCTCCCTGGGCGCCACGGCCGGGGTAGGTTCGCCAACCAGGCGCCCGCTGCTGTTCAATCGGTCCTTTCGTTTAAGGCCAGTGGTTTCTCAACCTTGACCATTTTAAGGCAGGTGGACTTCAACTCCCAGAATTCCACAGCCAGCACGGCTGGCTGTGGAATTCTGGGAGTTGAAGTCCACCTGCCTTAAAATGGTCAAGGTTGAGAAACACTGGTTTTAAGCCGCCTCGCTTGTCTTGGGAGAGTTCAAGGAGGCGCCGGGGAGGGGGGGGAAAGGGGGCTCCCCAGATCCAGCGCTGGGCTAGTTAACAGACTGGCCCAAGCGCAGCAAAGGGAGGCCGATTAGAGTGTGTGTGTGTGTGTGTGTGTGTGTGTGTGTGTGTGTGTGTCTTGGGAGAGTTCAAGGAGGCGCCGGGGAGGGCGGNAATGTTACATCACAATAAATTGCATCTCACTCTTGGGCGTGTGTACTGAACACTGCTTAATTAAAAGAGACTTTATTTCTATCTAACTGTATCTAACTCCAAGGGAGAAAAGACCTATAGGCACCTTTGTGAAAAAAAGAAGCAAAAAAAGGAGAAAATGTGTATTCTTTGCTCCTTGTAAAAACTGCTTTTCTTCCCCAAAGATGAAACTCTGTACTTAGGTTCATACAAACACACATTAGTTCTACCAATAGCAGCCTAGAACTAAGGAGAACTTTCTTGACTGTGAGAACAATTAACCAGTGGAAGGGCTTGTTTTCAGAAGTTGTGGGTGCTCCATCACTGGAGGCTTTTAAGAAGAGACTGGACAGCCATTTGCCTGGCATGGTATAGAGTCTCCTGCCTGAGCAGGGGGTTGGACTAGAAGACCTCTAAGGTCCCTTCCAACTGTTATTCTCTTATTCTGTAAAATACCACTTATATTTATTAATGGGAAAAGCCAATTAATTGCCTGTATTTCTACAAGTCCAGTAAAGAGACGGGAGATACAAACAATCCATAACAACAGGAGAAGCAAAACATCTGTTCACAACAGCCTCAATCCAATACGATCCGTGTCTAGGAGCCAATTCCGTTTAGCCTAATAGGATATTGTACACACATTAAACCATCACGTACCAATGACCAAAAGATCGACGTGACATCAAGACAATGAATATTTTTTTTTATACAAGCGGGATGTTCCTTTTTTTTTAACTGCTCGAACTCCCAACAACATTTATTTTTTTGGGTCCAAAACCAGCTCGATTATTTCGCAGGCAGCCTGGCGCGAGGGCTTGGCACCCACCCCTTGTTCACAACCGACAGAAAACCCGAGTCAGGCTCCCTTTTTTTTTTTTTTTTTTTACCTTTGCAGAGAGACGATCTCCAAAGCCATGCCGGATTTCGGTGACCCCCGGAGAGCGCGGGTGCTTGGAGCTTGTGATCCCCCTTCCGCCTCTGCAGCGGACCGGGCTGGTCCACCACCACCCGTCGCACGAGAGTGCCTTCGCCCGCCAGGCGCCAGGCGCCTGTCCCAAGCTTCTCACTTCCCTGCAAGCTGGCTTCTCGCCTTCCTGGCTCGGGGCTCCGCGATCGGCTGCCCGTTTCCGGCGCGCAACGCCCGGCCAAGCCTCGACGGGGCGGCTGTCTGCACAGGAGCCGCGGAGAGCGCGCCAGGTACCAAGCCGGCGGACGCCGCGCTTCCCGCGCCCCCCCCTCCGCTCCCCTTTGACCTTTTGTTCCCGAGGAACCCCCGCCGCCACCAGCAGCAGCCCCAGCAGCCAATCAGCAGCCGCAACCGGGGACGGCCGGCTCAGCCGACTGCGCTCCCCGAGTAACTTGAAACTTCTTCTTCAACCATCCCCGCCCGCCCGCCAGCCAAACCGGCCAATGGATTTGGGGCCGCTGGAGCTGGAGAGGCAGGCGCTGGAGTCGAGCCTCCGCCCTCCGAGGCGCTTTGGAGGCGTGGGAACTGCAGAAGCCGCCCTCCCTGGGCGCCACGGCCGGGGTAGGTTCGCCAACCAGGCGCCCGCTGCTGTTCAATCGGTCCTTTCGTTTAAGGCCAGTGGTTTCTCAACCTTGACCATTTTAAGGCAGGTGGACTTCAACTCCCAGAATTCCACAGCCAGCATGGCTGGCTGTGGAATTCTGGGAGTTGAAGTCCACCTGCCTTAAAATGGTCAAGGTTGAGAAACACTGGTTTTAAGCCGCCTCGCTTGTCTTGGGAGAGTTCAAGGAGGCGCCGGGGAGGGGGGGAAAGGGGGCTCCCCAGATCCAGCGCTGGGCTATTTAAGAGACTGGCCCAACCGCAGCAAAGGGAGGCCGATTAGTTTGTGTGTCTGTCTGTCTGTCTGTCTTGGGAGAGTTCAAGGAGGCGCCGGGGAGGGGGGGGAAAGGGGGCTCCCCAGATCCAGCGCTGGGCTATTTAACAGACTGGCCCAACCGCAGAAAAGGGAGGCCGATTAGTGTGTGTGTGTGTGTGATCTAAGTCCAGCTCTCCCTGTTCTTACCGCCGGGGGTCTAAAATCATTAAGCACTCTGTCCCACTCCCGAAATCACGGGCAGCTCGTGTCCTTGTGGGCAGCGGATTATGGTAACTGTAGTCCACCCCCACACACACACCTCTTCCCCAGCCATGCAAGGGGAAGAGGGCACGGTGTACACTGCGTTGAGAACCTGAGGCGCGAGGAGATGATTGATCGAAGTGAGGCGGGAAAGAGGACAGAAAGTGGAAATGTACACACACCCCCTATCACCGCCACCACCACCTCGGCTCGGGTCCAAAGCTCTAGGTTAGCCGTTTTGGGCCGAAGGAGGAGAGCATCCGACACGTTTTCCCATCCGTAGATTAGGTTTTCCGTGCCGCGGGACTTTGCCACTAAGCCAACTGACACCGCGTCAAGCACGTTGCTCTCATTCACAGGCGGGGAGGAGCGGGAGGCCGGAGAAAGCAGACGTGATCAGGACACGCACCACACATACGGCCGTGTCCTCGCCTCCTTCTTCCAAGCAGCGCCTTTGCGCTGAGGTAGATCAAGCGGCGCTCGCTGAGAGGCGAGTTGCCACGTTCCTGCTCGAAAAGCCACATTTTGAACTTTGCTCCCCTAGCAACCAAAACTAGCAGAGAAGGTCTGTCGAACTGGACGAAGGCAATTTTTTTTTAAAAAAAAAATAAACAATGTAATTCATGAGGATACAATCCGGCTACACACCCGTATTACAGTAAACCACTCAATTACCTGTTGATTTTATGCGCTTTGATTACTGACGATTTCCCCTTTTGTTTCCTTTGCCATTAACTTTCTGTGGAAATGTTGTGATTGTTTCTGGGTTTTTCAGAGGATGGCAATCGGAGTAAGTAAAAATCTAATAATAAATATTTTAAAAATCACATTCAAAGTTGTAAATTTCTTGAACACACACATGTGCTCAAAACCAGACACCGTTAATAGGCCAAATAACTTACATATTTATTAATTTTTATGCCACTTTTAATACTTCATAAGGAACTCACGGCTAACACTGTACTCTTTCCTCCTATTTTCCCCACAACAACAATCTTGTGAGGTGCGTTGGGCTGAGAGAGTGACTGGCCCAAAGTCACCCAATTTGCTTTCATGCCTATGGGGAACTAGAATTCAGTCTCCTGGTTTCTAGCCGGCACCTTAACTGCTACACCAGTGATGGCGAACCTTTTAGAGACCGAGTGCCCAAACCGCAACCCGAAACCCACTTATTTATCGCAAAGTGCCAGGGCTGCATCAGCATTGTGGTGCCCTCAGGGGGGGACAGGGGTGTGTGTGGCCCACTGGGTGGGCTGGCTGCGGTGGTCACAGCAGACTGAGTGGGCATGGCCGGGGTGGGCGTGGCCACCTTGATGTTGCTCGTGGGGAGGACACCTGTGGGGACTGGGCAGGATTGGGGGAGATCCAGGGGGTCTCTGGTGGGTGGGGTGGTGGGCAGGAGGCTCATCCTGTGGGGAGAGGCAGGGGGTAGGGTGGGGGTGCCATTACTGCGGGGCAAGGTGAGGCAGGGGCGGCTGCTGCCTGACACCATCAGTCCCCGCACACAGAGGCCATCGAGCACATGGGGGCGTGCTCTACCACCTCTACTCGAGCTTGCTATCCAGCTGTTTTGCTCCTTTGTGCTGGGTGGGACTGCCGCTCCGGGCGCCAGCGGTGGCCTAATGGACCTGTGCGAGCTGGTGGCGGCGGCAGGTGTGCCCACAGAGAGGGCTCTGAGTGCCGCCTCTGGCACGCGTGCCATAGGTTCGCCATCACTGTACTACATCAAAGTCACTCTATTGTCCTTTGTGAAATGATTTCAACATCTGAACAAGAGATTTCTAGTATACGTTTAGATTCTTTGTTTGCCAACAACATGAAAAAAACAACAACCTTGTACAGGTAATCCTTGACTAACAATAGTTCGTTTAGTGACTGTTCAAAGTTACAACGGCATTGAAAAAAGTGACTTATGACTGTATTTCACATTAACAACCGTTGCAGCATCACCATGGTTAGGTGATCAAAATTCAGATGCTTGGCAACTGACTTATATTTATAATGGTTGCGGTGTCCTGTGGTCACGTGATCAGCTTTTGCAACCTCCTGACACGCAATGGGGAAGCCAGATTCACTTAACAGCCATGTTACTAACTTAACAACTGCAGTGATTCGCTTAATTGTGGCAGGAAAGGTTGTAAAATGGGGCAAAATTCACTTAACAAATGTCTCACTTGGCAACAGAATTTTGGGGCTCAATTGAGGTCATAAGTCAAGGTTTACTTACATTTGCCATTTGATAAATATAGGAAACGTGTAAAGCTTGCTTTTAGCTATCCCTTTCAGTAAATCATTTCCTTCTTAAGTCTAAGTTAGGGTGTTTTGTTTAGCTATGATTTATCCAACAATAACTTAATAAATAATTCCTGACAATAGAGTCACATATACCACTAAACAAAATATTCCTGCCACAAGACACACATCCTGGTACAGATAAATCATTCAACTGATCTCCAACCATATTATGCCTCAGAAGACTCGGAAAATCCAGTGAGTCAAGTGTTATTTCTGCATCTGCACAGAATTTTAGCAGTTGCTACGTTTGCTTGAGAGAGCTGCTGCACGCATCCTCAATTTAAAATCTGCTGGTGAGGTCTTGTTGGTCTACATCAGGGGTCTTCAAACTTGGCCCTTTTATGACTTTTGGACTTCAACTCCCAGAATTCCTCAGCCAGGCACGCTGGTTGAGGAATTCTGGGAGTTGAAGTCCACAAGTCATAAAAGGGCCAAGTTTGAAGACCCCTGGTCTACATGCATTCCTAGAAAAATTAAGATCCCCATGTTTTAAAGGAGGGGAAAAAAGTGGGTTTTCTCCACTAGAACCAACATCCTAGATGCCTCTCTCTCGAATTTGAGAGAGCTCTATGAAGCTTAGAAAGTGTTCATATTTTCATATTGTTTAATCTCCTAACATTCAGGTAGTCCTCGATTTACGACCATAATTGATACTGGAATTATGGCTGTAAGTCATGGTGGTCATTAAGCAGGTTACCAGGTGGCCCTGACTGATTTTATGACCTTTTTGCAGCAGTTATTCAGCAAATGCTGCAGTTCTTAAGCAAACACTGCAGTAATTACATAAATCCATTACACTCAATGGGCATCTTGTTGCTGGAAACCACACGTAAACTCAAGCTTCCAGCAAAAAAGGCCAAAAAATTGCAGTTATGTGACGGTGAGATTCTGCAAACAGCTACAAATGCAGCCCAAGCATCCAAAATGGGATCACTTGATGGGGGAGCTGTCAGAACTTCCAAACCGGTTCTAAGTAGTTATAAGTAGCTTGCAATTTTGAATGATCATTAAGTGACTAGTCCTAATTTGAGGATCACCTGCATGTCTTTTTGAAATATTTATGTTTGGTAATGACCTATGAGTATGAAAAGATGATGGGAATTAATTTTAAAAGATATAAGGATAAAGCGGGGGTGGGGAACAATAGTCCTTTTTTTGACTGATGGACTTCAACTCCCAGAATGGCTCAGGCATTCTGGGAGTTGAAGTCCATCAGTCAAAAAAAGGGATATTGTTCCCCACCTCATGATAAAGATTCCTGGTGAAAACATAGACATGTTATTGGCAACAATACAAAAGTGATCTGCCAGGCTGCTTTCTGAATGTCTTTGCAGTTGTTCATTTTAATCTACATCCCTGATATTTCCTAGTGGCACCTCATTTAAATAATAGTCCTACCTAATGATCATTTAGAGAGAATGTGAGAACATGTCACTTTTAGGATCCTGAAGTAGCATGGCTGGAAACCACACCTATAGCCATAGATTCCCATATATTTACAGTGCACAAAGATAGTACAGTAATACTTTAACCTCAAAAATGTGCTCAATAGTCAGCTATCATTAATTAAAATAATATATAGCTATCATTTCTTGAATATATCTGTATTCATACGGCTGTGTGTGTATCTGTGAATATATGTCCTATGTTTTTCTTTCTTACTAGTTTTTATTTTTACAACGGTATGTACTTTGAATGTAATTAACAATGACAAAAAAGCACATTTTAATTTATACTGATTTGTACTGCTGATGACAAGGAAGGCCCCACTAATGATTTATATTTTCACCAAATATCAATAAAGTCTGGTTTATAAAATAATTTTCTGGCCTTGAAAGACAGACCTTCCTACCCATCTGCAACCACTGAAGTTATCACTCAAAATTATATCAACATAGATTAAGACCGGAGATGAAAGGTCACTTTATTAAACTAACGAGTATCATCTTCTACAATAATAAGAAATTAGATGGGCCAGTTTGTTTTCTTGTCTTTTTCCCTGATATCCATTAAAGCATGTACATTCTTAAAATGTAAGCGCCTTTATTGCCAAATTTGTTATACTAAGCAAACCGTTATCTCTCCAATCTTGGAATTTGCTCTGCATGGCAATATTTTAAGATAGAACTTGAACATTTACTTTTCTTTATTGCACAAGCCTCGGTGTATCCAGAACGAGCCAGTCATCAGGTTTTATCGAAAAAGAATGAAAGGAAGGAATTTTCCATCTAATCAAAAACAGATCAAGCACTGAAAGCTTATCTGCAGCTTTTTCCCAAGCCATCTATCCATTATAAAAACTGTGAGATCTAGAAATGATAGGGTATTAAATATCACAGAAATCTTTAAAGGGAATTCATTTTTTTCTAGTAGTTTATTCTTTCACATGAATGCTAAGATTTGGACATTAAACAATTATTTTCTCTACTCCTTTTAATACTCTTTTTATGGAATCCCAGAGGCCAAAATGTGCAAAATCATAACTCTGGGTCAAAAGACCAAGGAAAAATATGATTTGTTTGCTTTTGGTTTAATGCAGGGGTAGGCAACCTTGGCTCTTTTATGACTCGTGGACTTCAACTCCCAGAATTCCTGAGCCAGCATGGCTGGCTCAGGAATTCTGGGAGTTGACGTCCACGAGTCATAAAAGAGCCAAGGTTGCCTACCCCTGGTTTAATGTAATGCTTGCTGTTATGTGCGAATCGGGCTATTGCTAATTTGTCATTCTAATCCAGGGGTGTCAAACTGCCGGCCCACAGGCCGGATAAGTCACAACAAAACTGCACCCACCCCATCGCCGGCAATGGGGAAAAAGTTCCGATACGTTGCGTGACGTCACGTCGCGAGTTTGACATGTTTGTTCTAACCCATGGGCTGGCATTCACGTATTTCTTTTTTCTTTCTATAATATCTGTTAAGAAGGGAAGTATGATTTATTGAAATCAGTTATAGATTAACTAGGAGTTTCTGCAGGGGGTGGTCAACAAGTCAAGAGGGTGATCACAATTTTATAATTGAAGTTCCTCACCCCCAACTAGCCTGGCACGTCATTCTGGAGATGGTTGGTTAACAGATTAAGACAAGATCCAACTTCCTCCAACTGTCTTATTTGGCTATCTTCTCCATCTTTGTCAATTTTAATATTTCTATTTATTTTTTACATTTTGAATGTTTCATGTTGTTGTTTAAATGTTTGTAAATTGCCTAGAGTCGCCTCCAGGCAAGATGGTTGGCATATAAGATAGATAGATCTTTTATTTTTTTTAACCCCACCCCCACCCCACCAGATGCTCCTTTTAAAACTGAAGATTGGAAATAATAATCTGATCCTGACTGTATTTGTCTATTTAGCCGGAAATTACAATTTATTTTTTTTACCATACAATAAAGTTTCACATTTCCTATGTCTATAGAAGAATGAAGAGAGAAGAAAAGAGAAACTGCATAATTTTCCATTTTGTCTGAACTAACTAGAGCAGACATGTCAAACACAAGGCCCGGGGGCCGGATGCGGCCTGCGAGGTGGTTTCATGTGGCCCGTGAAGCCATCCTGGAAACAGTGAGGGAACGGACCCCGCTGCCTTGGC
Source organism: Protobothrops mucrosquamatus (assembly GCF_001527695.2). Lineage (NCBI taxonomy): Eukaryota > Metazoa > Chordata > Lepidosauria > Squamata > Viperidae > Protobothrops > Protobothrops mucrosquamatus. Next base: position 25,158 of record NW_015388747.1, read on the forward strand.
CCTGGCCGGCCAGGAGCCAATGTACAATTTTGTGGTGGCCATCTATGCTGAAATGCATTCAGTCTTAGCTCCACAAGGCTGTCTGGAAACAGTGAGGAACCAGCCCCTGCTGTGTTGGCCCCGCCTCCTGGGTGCATGCTGGGGAGGTGTCACCCTTTGTGAGGAATGAAGAAATGGACCATGCCTTGGCGCTTGCCTCGGTCCCACCCCCTTCTGCCAGAGACCCTCAGATCTGTCCCACTCCTGCCCAGGCCCCCACAGGCACCCTTGACGCGAACGATGTAGAGCTGGCCATGCCCACCCAGTAGGCCACACCCACTCAATCCACGTCCACCCAGTAGGCCGCACCCACTCTGGCCACGCCCACCCGGCCCCGAGGGCAACTACAATGCTGATGCGGCCCTCAATGAAATTGAGTTTGACACCCCTGAACTAGAAGCTCAGGTTTCATTTAGGTTTCCAATGCCTCAGAGTAATAACTGTATTAAGAGGAATAGCCTGCTTACATTTCTGTACTTATCCAAACACCTTTGCCAATTTCATGAGATTTGATTAAGTGAATTAATTAATTGGCCATAACTGTAACTTGGTATATATACCACTATGTAAAATTACAAATGAAAGTCGGTATTTGTTAGTTTATAACTAGTAACAATTGTAATTTCGTATCTAAATCTCTGAGAGAGATTATGGCAAATGACATCTTTGTTTACCAAGTAAAAATCTTACAATATAAATAAGAGAAACCCAACCTCAAATTTGTATTTAAAATGGCTTTTAAAATGGGGGGGGGGGGAGGAAATGTATTATCTCAGTTAAGAAATTATTTTGGCATGGAAATGCTTGAGAAAACATTTGTAAAGATATGTGGATAGGGCCACTATATAATTTACTGTACAGAGAACACTAGATTTAATTGAATCAGAAAGTCAACAATTTCCTAATGAAGTCTCTATATCATAGCTTCCCAGCTATTGCCTCTTCTAAACTTTCCATGATAAAATGAAACTAAATGAAGCTGCAAAGTAAAGAAAAACGATTTTAATTGGTTGCCAAGTTGAGGTTTATTAATGTAGAATTTTGAATGGAGAAATCTGTAAGATCCAATCTGGGTCAGTCACCATGAGTTTCCAGACTCATGCTGGAGCTCATCCTTAGGGAAAAAACTATGCACAGAATGGTCCAGTGCACACAGAGAGAGATGAGGATGAGCACCAGCACGAGTCCGAAAGCTCGGAAAACTAAACCTCTGATCCTGGTGACGAATCCAGATTGGATCCTGCAACATTATTCTGGGACGCGTATATTTGCCTTCATATGCGGCAGAAATTTATGCTTCTAAACTAGCTTTGATTCAAAAGCAAACACCCTGCAAGGCCTTTCAGACCAACCATCCCCACCCACTGTCTATATTTTATGACTAGAGAATCACAGAGTTGCAACCTTCCAAATCAGTGAAAAGAGGATTGCAAAATTGACAGATGCCTGCCTCCCTTATGAACTTATCCAAAGAAAATTATTAGTCATCTGCATATAAGTAGGTCAGGAGTTCATTACACACTTGAACTAAACCACTAAAAAGTAGGATGACAATTAAATCAGAACTCCTGGAACAGATTTTCTTTTAAATAATGTTCTTTTTAAGTTCAGAAAGTATAATTGTTAACATTTTAGAGTCTGGAGTATTATTCTTATTTCAGGAAGAATGTCTGTATCCTTGCTGATTTCAGCAGGCAGATACTGCTTTTATTTACACGGAAATTTACGACTGCTGTGTTGCACCTTAAACTACATCTGATGACTTTTATTTAGTCATCTTTTTTAGTCATTCCTTGCCTTCTCTGTTTTTCTGCACTGATTTATAATAGCATGGTACTTAGAATAGAATAGAGCTGGAAGGGACCTTGGAGGTCTTCTAGTCCAGCCCCCTGCTCAAGGAACAATTCTGCCTTTATTTAGAATAGGGCAGGGGTCTTCAAACTTGGCCCTTTTCTGACTAATGGACTTCAACTCCCAGAATTCCTCAGCCAGCGTGCCTGGCTGAGGAATTCTGGGAGTCAAAGTCCACAAGTCAGAAAAGGGCCAAGTTTGAAGACTCCTGGAATAGAGAACAATGACCCCCATTTTGACATCTTTCACAGGGCCTTGAAGGCTTGGCTTTGCCAACAGATCTGGGACCCCAAAGTGGGATGGAGCCCATCAATTGCCTCATTTGATTGTTGATCAGAGAGGTGGGAGGTTATTGCTTTTTATTGTTTTTATATTGGGTTTTTCTCTTTCTATGTTGTCTTAAGTCATTGAGAGTGACTTGGCGGCCATATAAATTTTCTTAAATAAATAAAAAATAAAAACATAAACAACAAAAGCACATTTGCCCGAGTCTGATTCCCCCAAATATTTCTGTGTCTCAGATTTTAAAAAAAAAAGTCAAAACTGATCTTGAAAAAAAAGCAGCTGGGTTTTAAAAAAGATCTACCCTCAGCCCTCAAGAATGCATGAGTATTGACTCAGGATTCATGTATTAAAGCTATTTCTTCTTTTCCTAGGAGGTGGGCTAGCAAACTCGATTTCTCTAAGGCTTTTCTGGAAACACATTTAAATATTCAAAACTGTGCCAACTGGGAAATGACTATAGAACAGTCTACTTGGCTCTTTCTTCTCCTGTGGTATCTCAACACAGATATTTACATTAGAAATAAAACACACACAATTTCATTTTCAGAGTCTGTAACCTGAGGTTCAAGTGACCTCAATAATTTACTCATAGGCTATGCAACATCCAAGAATCCCAGAACCCTGTCAGAACTGAAGAGATTCCCATAACACCTCACCTTTTTAAATAAAAAAAGCCACACAATCACAAAATCTTGGCTGAGAATGTTTGACTCTCAAGAGGACTAATAAGCACAAATCTGCTGAAATGTCATGAACCTTTAGCAGCCCCGTGAAAGGGCAGATTTGAGCTAGCTTTTCGAGGAGGACAAAGGTTCAAAACTTTGGTTCAAATGGGATAACTTTTTTGTGCTCTTGGTTCAATTCTAGGTATCTCGCCATATATTACAAGTGATACCAAAACCTAGTCTAGAGAAGCACTGTTAGTAAATAAACCAATGACTTGACTCAGATTTTCCAGCAAGATGTACAACCAGGATTTAAACCAAGAACATTTCAGATACAAAGGACATGCTTTATTGCTGAGTTACAGCCCCATCCATGTTATTCAGAAATTAAGCTGCACCTTTATGCAGAAGTACAGAGAAAAGAGAACTTTTGTCAGCTAGGCATTAAAGTTCTCAACTTTTCCTTACATTGTAAAATTATGAAAAATCTCATGCATATGTCTTTCCCTACTTTGACCTGGTGACTAGGGGTGAAGAACAAAAACACAGGATATGACAATATGACACATCATGTCCTGTTGACAAGAGAGGGAGAAAGAGCAGAGTTGCTGGATCGGATGGCAGCTGATAATATAGGCTGTTAAGTGTAGGACTTGTCCTTTGTACAGGTATAAACAAGTAAACAAAACATGTCCGGATATTATACTGGATCAGAGCCATCTTTATAGGGTTGCCAGGTGTCCACTATTTGAGTGGACAGTCCACTTTTTTCACATTATGTTCACTATTTTTTTTCACAAATTTTTTTTCCACAAAATAGTGTGACAAAATGTTCACAAAATAGTGGACATTTTTTTTATTCAAAAGCTTTATGATGAAATGGTACGTAATCTAAAGCTGTACAGTCTACTTTTTTTACTACTTAACCCCCCCCCCCCCGCTTGTCCACTATTTTTTGGAAGCAGACCTGGCAACCCTACATCTTTAATGCAATGGGAGGGAAAGGAATCAAGATTCACTTGGACCTTGAAAGAAAAGATGTATTTTGTTGCAAGCAAATATGGCAGTGGAGAAAATAGTAAATTTGATTAAATCTAAACTTAATTTATGCCACATTTATTCAAATACATTTAACTTGCTCACTGGAGGGGCTTCATGGGTTCACTGGACATCAGTGAGGAAAGCTGGAGATGCAAGCTTCTTGTGTCAGCAAACTGGGCCTGATAACTCTCAAATATTATGTTTTGAGGATTACATGAAGCTAAAAACCCAGGACAGCCAGTTTGGCCTAGTGCAGGGGTAGGCAACCTTGGCTCTTTTATGACTCGTGGACTTCAACTCCCAGAATTCCTGAACCAGCCATGCTGAGGGGAAAGGGAGAGGTTTCCATGCTGAGCCATGCTGGCTCAGGAATTCTGGGAGTTGAAGTCCACGAGTCATAAAAGAGCCAAGGTTGCCTACCACTGGGCTAGTGGTTAAGACACCAGGCTAGAAAATAGGAGACTATGAGCTTCAGCAACTAAAGTTGATTGGGTGACTCTGGGCCAGTCACTCTCTCAGCCCAACCCACTTCACAGGGTTGTTGTTTAGATAGAAAGGTAGGTAGGTAGATTAGATTAGATTAGATAGATAGATAGATAGATAGATAGATAGATAGATAGATAGATAGATAGATAGATAGATAGATAGATAGATAGATAGATAGATAGATAAAGATTACTGTGTGTAGATATATAATAAACCCTTCTGTACATCATATTCAAATTAGCCTCAAACTTGGAAAGATTTGGTAGGCACACCCAGCGCTTTGAACTTATGCAATCTTGTTTTAGACAGAAGTATGTTAACTGCAGCAACTTTTCACATAGTTCACAACTCCACCAGATTCCAAGTACAGTCTTGGAAAACCCAAAACTGGACATGGAGATGCGTTGGGTTTCTCTTTTAACCCAGGAAAAAGGAGCTTACTCAGGCACAAGCTCCTTTACTGTTTGATAAGCAGAACTTTCAAATGGTTCTCTCTGAAACTGGTTGTTTTCTTGCAGACGTTTCATTTCCAAAGTAGGGAACATCGTCAATGCTAGTAAGGAATGGGGTTTGTTCCCAGTTTATATTCTACTGGTTTGCCCTGTCAGGGTTGATGGGAGTAATCTTGGAGGTTCTTTGGTTGGGCTATTTACCTTTCAAAGAATGAATCTCTTGGAAATATATATAAAAGGAAAATCCAATTTGGCTTGGACCAGTTTTGAGAGAGTCCATATTCCATTTTTCCATTCAGAGTTGCCTCCTAGTATCCATGCTAGCTATCATGCTTCTCCTTTAGGACAGATGCTGTCTAGGCTAGCATCTATGGGGTAACAGACTGGGACAGTTTATTCATGTCCTATCTGAGTTCTCTTTGTGTTCAGGAGGAATGAATTGATTCCACCCTTGGGCCCACAGAACAAATGTTCTAGCAAATGTGGATGTGCTGAGGAAATCCTTATGGCTAGGATATAGGTTGTGGTGTTCTGCACTGCAGAATTCCTACCTGTCTTCTGGATGCTTTGAGATATTTTCCATGATTTTATTCATTATGGGCCCCAGAACTAGTGTGTTCCCACAGAAGTGTCCACTTAGGGTTCTTGAGAAACTCTAAGAAAGTCTGAGGGAAGGCATAATTCTTAACAGCAAAAAAAATAACTCAAGTTATTGTCCTCGGAAATCCATATTTGGATTTGAGAATGTTGTTAAAATCCTCAATGGGAAGCATATGTGGTGCCAGTAGTTGCTGGGATCATCTTATAGCTAGTGGGTCCATCAGAAGCTTCAAAGGGTTAGATAGTTCTAGATCTTTCTGCCTAGGGTCCTGTCCAAGCTTTCCTGAATAGTTCTGGGAAGTATGACTTCTGGAAAAAATATGGATGGTTCAGTGATTGTTGGTCGTTTTTCTCATTGAGGAATAACACCTTTCCTCTTCGGGGATATGGATTGGTTCTCATGTTTATTGTCTGAAATGTTTGCCAACCAAGGAGGAGACTCTAAATCCATCTTTCATTTAGAACACAGGTGTCAAATTCGCTACGTCACATGATGTGTTGCGACTTTTTTCACATTGCCAGAGCTGGGGTGGGCGCAGCCTCCACATGATGCAACTGGCTTGCGGGCTGGCAGCTTGACACCCCTGATTTAGAACTTATCTTTCTCTACAATGGTGTCAGCTGGTACCTATCTTCTACAATTATTAGGGGTTAGGGTTACAATCTGTAATTGTAGAGGTTTGGTAGAGATTGGTGCTGCTCCTCTTTGCCCCCTTACTTACTCTTCTCTCCATGACAGTACCAGCTGGAGAATCCTGAGATCATGCTTCTCATCCTTTTCCTCTCTGGGATAGGGGGTGGTGGGGGGCTAGTGTTTCATATGAAGTTGTTCTTGGGAGGTGAGGTCTAACTGGGCAGCACAGGCTGCAGCAGAACATCTCTTGGGAATTCAGGCCATCTCAAGAATGCTGATCAGGCTGCAAACAAGCTGCCATAGTTGATAGCTTAGCAGCTACAACATTATCAGTATTTCCTTGAGCGGATGTGACAGAGATGACACGGTACACTGCTGTGCTGATATTGGATTCCAGCCATCAGAGAAATCCTCTGATGGGTCTATAGACAAGAAATTGCAGTCTGTGAGCTGGTTCGCTATGAAGTCATTTGTGGTCTAGTAAGCCAGCTTGCTAAACACACACACATGCATGCACACATGCATGGACAAGGGAGTCAGTTGGTGTACTGGTTAAGGTGCTTGCCTAGAAACCAGGAGACAGTGAGTTCTAGTCCACCTTAGGCACAAAAACCGGCCGGGTCACTTTGGGCCAGTCACTCTCTCTCAGCCCAACTCACCTCACAGAGTTGTTGTGAGGCATATAGGAGGAGGAAGGAGTATTAGTTACGTTCGCGGCCTTGAATTACTTCTAAGTAAAGGTGAAACAAAATTCTAATAAATAAATGAATAAAAGTAAGGAAGATTAGCTGCTCTTAAGTTGGTGTTCTGGCCACATGGAGGTAGATGTGTTCTAGAGTAAGGCAGGGCCACAATTGGGGAGGGACTCTTCCTTCAGTCAGGAAATTGACTAGAAAAATGTGTAAGCACTGCCTCCAGAATGAACAGATGGAAGATACCCACTTTAGAGTGGCCTGTCTGTGCTGTAGACTAGGGGTCTTCAAACCTGGCCCTTTTATGACTTGTGGACTTCAACTCCCAGAATTCCTCAGCCAGGCACACTGGCTGAGGAATTCTGGGAGTTGAAGTCCACAAGTCATAAAAGGGCCAAGTTTGAAGACCCCTGCTGTAGACAGTGACAGTCTCTTCTTTTAAAGAGAGTTACTCAAGATAAAGTGGCGGCAGGTTGGGGAGAGGGGGAGAAGACATATGGAACTTTCTCCGAAGTTTGCTGCTTTACAGTATCATTGGTGACCCAACGGATTTTATTCCTTTAAAAGTTATGCAAGTTTCAAAAATCAAGAACTGTATTTTACTGGCTATTAATTCAACTAACGTTGGTACAGTGCAGTAAGATGCTTCACGTGCACATAACATTAATATATAGCTAACCGCTTTTTTGTCCCCTCTTTGTTAGCATCTCTTTCATCTTCTCAATTTGGAAAATAACCCTTAATAACTTTTTCATTGTTTGGAGCATGTGACAAAAGAATTCAATTACAGGTTGTTGACTGAACATGTCAAACTGCTTTAAGGACATCAGACCAATGTAACTTTGTAGTCCAACCGCACCAGAGATGCTACACAAATTCTGCATCCAATTTACCTAAGGGATAGGGGTGGGGTGGGGGCAAGTTGGCAGTGAGGCGTGATAATGAATTCAAACTAGGGAAAAGTTGTGCTTGTAAGTTTAAACTTTAATGATATAGAACAGGGCTTTTCAACCTTTTCACCCATTGTACCACTTTTAGGATATGGCAATATCCGAGTACCACCAGTCGCCTAGCAAGGTGTCAAAAACATGACCAAAAAAAAAAAAAGTGATAAAGTACAGGTAGTCCTCGACTTACAACAGTTCGCTTAGTGACTGTTCGAAGTTACAATGGCACTGAAAAAAGTGCCCCCCAAGCCACAGCCAAGCAAGACACCTGCCTGCCCACCCGGCGGCGCTCTTCCTCCTGTCCGAGGTTTTCATTGTTGTGAGCATTTCTGTTGAGGATTGGCAGCGGGGGTGGGGTGGTGGGGGGTGTTTGGTTTTTATTCCCCCCGTCTGCTGGATGGTTGCAGCAGGTTTTGGTCACTTCACATGACCCTGGGACACTGTGACCGTCATAAATATGAATCAGTTGCCAAGCATCTGAATGTAAAGCACAAGACCCTGGAGATGCTGTAACATTCCAGCTGATCGGCGCTTCTTCTGGGCTCAGCAGAAGTGCCAGGATCAGTGCCGAGTTCCAGCTGGAGCCTGGTGCTGATCCTGGTGCTTCCGCTGAGCCCTGATAGCCCTGCATCTCCAGCCATCTCTCGCTCAGGCTTGTGTGGTGCTGCCACCGGTTCAGCTCATTCCCCTCCCCCGCTACCACTTTTCTAGGATGGTCACATACCACCTGCCAGGTGCCGATGTACCACAGGTGGTACCCGTACCACTGGTTGAAAAGCCCTGATATAGAAGCTAAGGATCAGAGGAACATGTGCCTTTGTTTACAAATGTATAGATTGTCTTGCCCACTTGAGAAGCCGCCCTCCTTGCCAGTTAATAAGTAATCATCTCATGACCCAAAATAATTTAATTGAAGAAAAATGTTCTTTCTCTCCATGCTTTAGGCTGTCATTGCGTTAGTTTTTCCAAGCTGACTCACTTTAATTTTTGAGTACATTTTGTCTCCACCCTCCTATGCAATCAATCCCATTCTTTATTCTATCGTGGGATGCTGGCACCGTGAATAATGTTACATAACTGAGTTTTTGAAAAAAAAAATACATATTTTCCAAAAGCTAAGGCAACAAAGGCTCCTGTGATACATGTTTGGGGGATTGGCTCCACTCCCAACATTTTTTTTAGTGATTTTCCTTCCTCTTTGATGCAGAGTTTTCTAGCAACACAAAATTTGAGCATCACCAACTTAAAAAAAAGTTCAACTTTCATGTACCAACTTGCAAAGTCAGGATTGTGGGAGAAAAAAAATATTAGAATCATGTACTAATATTGCTTAGGGCTCAACGAACGATGCATTTGGAATAAAATTTAATTGGTGGTTTATATCTACTGTTGTGCACTGCCTTGAGTACCCTTTGACGAGCTGGGCGGCTGTATAAATTTGATTAATAAATAAGAACAAATAAATATCTGCAACTATTCCTGTACAGGTAGTCCTTGACTTACAACAGTTTATTTAGTGACCGTTCAAAGTTACAAGGGTACTGGAAAAAGTGACTTACGGCTGTTTTTCACAATTACGACCGTTGCAGCATCCCCAGGGTCACGTGATCAAAATTCGGATACTTTGCAACTAATATGACAGTTGCGGTGTCCTGGGGTCATGTGATCACCTTTTGTGACCTCCTGACACGCGAAGTCAATGGGGAAGCCAGATTCACTTAACAACCATGTTACTAACTTAACAACTGTAATGATTCACTTAACAACTGTGGCAAGAAAGGTCATAAAATGGGGCAAAATCCACTTAACAATTGTTTTGCTTAGTAACAGATATTTTGGGCTGAGTTACGGTCGTTAGTCAAGGACCTCCTATATACCACCCCCTCTGATTCTGAATTATACTCTCTTTATTCCCTATAAACAAGGATGAGATAGGTAAGTATGCCAAATGTTTACGAATAAGGTACAACAATATATATATACATCTCCACTCTGTTTATGACGGTCCTATAGAAACAGGTGACTAATTTTTCCCCTCTTAGAATATGAAGCAATTTACATCATACTAGGAAATAGAATGTGGGCTCAAAGTCGTACTTTAGAAATGTTCAGGCATACCCTAAAGGTGACACAACATGCTTTAGCTGGCAGATGCCATAGGTGTGGGTACAGCCAAGTAATCACCAAACAGCATATTAAGATCTCTGACAAAATACTCTGAGAGTACATAGGAACCTGCTTATTTTATCAGCCTTAAACAATGAACTCTGCTCCAGCCAACTCTAGACAGAGTGGCAGGAGATAACAATGTTGAGGTCACAGCAGATTATGCATTGAAGGCTAATTTGTGCATCACGCAGACATTCAACAGAAAATGCTGGAGCCCTGATTTAATTCCATTTGATATTAATGGGGATAGTCATTACTGATCAGCACTAAACATTCAAAAGGACAATGATTTTTAGCAGAAGTCTTCCTTAACTTAGCAAGATATTATCAGTCTATACACTGATTTGGCAATTATTTGGATATAATTGATTACATGTAATTTTTTTATTTTTAGAGGTACTATAAAGCAAGCAGGTACTATGATTTTTGTTTTAATGATGAAATGGTTAATACTAAATGTATGAACAATGTTCAGGACATTCTGAAAAACAGAGCACTGAAAATAATGACATTTGATCAAAAGTATATTTAAACACTCAAACATAGGGATGGAATAAAATTGGACACAACTCGTCAGAACTGAAACTATGCACTGTGCAGAATTTAAAAATTAAACCACCCAATACCACAAATGCTGAACTACTAATGTGGTAAGAAAGCCAGACTGGCAGTCCTCGACTCACAACAGTTCATTTAGTGACCATTTGAAGTACTGAAAAAAGTGAGTTATGACCCCCTTTCACATGACCGTTGCAGCATCCTTGTGGTCAAAATTCAGACTCTTGGCAACTGACTCATATTTATGATGGCTAGTGTCCTGGGATCATGTGATCTCTTTTTGCAACCTTGACAAAATTGTCAAGGTAATGATTTAGAACAGGGGTGTCAAACTCGCAACATCACATGACATGTCACGACATATCGCAACTTTTTTTCCATTGCCGGCAATGGGGTGGGCACGGTTTCGGCATGACGCATCCGGCCTGTGGGCTGGCAGTTTGACAGCCCTGATTTAGAAGCTAATCAGTTGGTGTAATGTATGATGTAATGTTGGGAATGACTCAGCAGGGTCTATGTCTCTTTAAGAGCCAGCTGGGTCTGTGTCCCTTTAAGAGCTTTCTATAAAAGGGAAGGCTCCGCAGATGTGTGCTCTCTCTTCTGTTTCCTGCTGTAACTGCTATGTGTTGGAGACTGCTGTATTAACATGTGTATGTATATTGTTCCTGGTGTATGATATTGTAGATATTGTAATACAAACCACCATTTAATATAGACCACTGTTTACTGTGTTTACACCTGGGTTATCTCAGTGCAATAAGACTGTGCATGCTCTGACAAAAATCAATGGGAAAACCAGATTGACTTAACAACCGTGTTACCAACTTAACAACTATAGTGATTCACTTAACTGTGGCAAGAAAGGTCACAAAATGGGGAAAAATTCACTTAACAAACGTCTCGCTTAGCAACTGAAATTTTGGGCTCAGTTGTGGCCATAGGTCAAGGACTGCCCGTACTTTAATTTCTGATCTAATCCTGTCTCCAGAAAGGATTGCTGAGAAAACTCTGCAAGAAAATTATAACAATGAGAACAAGTTTTAAAAAGCCAGCTACCAGTCAATTAACCTAAAATCAATGTAGGCTGTTCTTACAGTTCAGTTGATTATATTTTAGTGACTAAGGCTGTTCTAATGTATGGAGCAGAGTGCAAGATACACCCTTTCAGGATCCTTTGGCTTAAATGTCATGGGATCCAGCAGGTTTCCATTAGGGTTACCTTGTAAACAGCTATATTACTATGAACCCCAAACGTAACCCCTAAAGACAGCCCAGGAAGATGTCATGGTAAATGATATTAAAGACTGCTAAGACTAGGGTCTTCAAACTTGGCCCTTTTATGACTTGTGGACTTCAACTCCCAGAATTCCTCAGCCAGGCATTGCCTGGCTGAGGAATTCTGGGAGTTGAAGTCCACAAGTCATAAAAGGGCCAAGTTTGAAGACTCCTGTGCTAAGAGATTGGAGAGATTCAACACATTTCTTTGTCTCTTTCTTAACAGATCTAACACAAGGACCAAAGCAGCTTCAATGTCAAATGCCAGCTTCCTGGAAATAAATGGGTCAAACGATTTTGTCTACCAGCTTCTGAAGCTGAATTCCATTACTGCATACTTAAATAGACAAAGTTGGCGTAGCAATATTCTAACCATCCACTGACTTTCTGCACAGTAGGTTACCTGATCATCATAAATGATAGATGTCTTACTGCAGATCAACCTGACATTTAAAGACATCACTACTGAAGGAACAAATTACTTAAAAAATGTTTGTTACATATTATGCAATATGTTATAATTACATAATAAAAGTATTTAGTTTACGGATTTACTGTATATTTGTAATTAAGACTAGAATGCAATGACACTGAAGTAGATACAATAACCATAACTTTATATTTAGGTCAAAAAGATGAAAGGTTTTGTAGTGATGACTATTGTATGAAATATCAGACATCTATTAAGTACAGGTAGTCCTCAACTTACAAAAGAGTCACTTAGTGATTCTTCAAAATTAAAGCAACACTGAAAAAAGTGACTTATGATCATTTTTCACACTTATGACCTTTGTAGCATTTCCATGATCATGTGATCAAAATTCAGATCCTAGGCAACTGGTTCGTACTTAGGACCGTTGCTATGTCCCATATGATCACCTTTTGCAATCTCTTGATTAGCAAGATCAATGGGGAAGCCAGATTCACTTAACAACCGTGTTATTAACTTATCAACTGCAGTGATTCACTTAACAACTGTAGCAAGAAAGATTTTATAGTGGGGCAAAACTCCCTTAACAAATGTCTCACTTAACAACAGAAATTTTGACTCAATTGTGATCGTAAGACAAGGACTATCTGTATAGTATAATAACGCAAACTTCTAGCGTATACAGAGAAAAAGGGAAAAGTCACTTGTGAATGGGTCACTCATTAGTCTGAAAGGGTCGCTAGATAATATAGTGTTTTCCAGATATTTTAGAGTACAGTTTTTAAAATTTCCTGCCAGTGGCTAGGGCTCCTGGGAGCTCTGCAGCACTCACATCCAGAAAAGAGAGAAAACTAGCTTGGAAAACCACCAATTAATATGGGTTTGAGTCAAAACACTAGTCCTTCAGTGAATGACCTTATAATTGAACAACTTATATACAGTATATATAAAACTGGCATTGTGTTGTATTGGCATTTACCAGCACTATTTGTACAATTGTAAGACAGACCATAATAGCGCATACCGTACTCATCTATGATTTGCAGTGTCAGCAGCAACTACAGCAAGATGCTCTGCAGTACACACACACACACACACTTTAGGAGAAGAAACTTACTATCGTAAGACTTAGTTTTCAAGGTTATTCACTACAATGGAATAAATGCTAAGTAAGGTAAATGTCACATTAAATCTGATATTACCGGTAGCTGTGCTGGCTGGGAAGATAGGCATGGTAGTCATAACAAAACTGAAGGGCACAGAGTTGGAAATGGTCACATTAAGAGGAGAAAGCAGTCACCATGTAGACCAGTGTTTCTCAACCTTGACAATTTTAAGGCATGTGGACTTCAACTCCCAGAATTCCACAGCCAGCAATGCTGGCTGTGGAATTCTGGGAGTTGAAGTCCACATGCCTTAAAATTGTCAAGGTTGAGAAACACTGATTGTAGACTCTCCAACTTATGGTGCTTAAGCCTTGTAGGCAATTATGGTGTCTGTACATTATAGAAATAGAATGGCAAAGACAAACAGGGTCACCCCTAATAACTTGCTTATACGTAGGATTTAACTTCTGGTTTCCAAACTACAGGTTTTCTTTCTAGATCTACAGATACCAAAAAAGCTGAGAAAGCAGTTTTTTCTTTCATCAGTTCTATTCCTAGCAAATTTTAACAACAATAGCAATAGGAAAATTTGTCTTGATTGCCATGGAGACAAAAATAACATGTTCCTGGAAACAAAAAACATTACTTTAAGGAGGAAGCCATGACATTTTGTGTTTTATTTAAAATGTATTCCTTAAACAGAGGCAGTGCAGTATCTTCTCCAAAATATATATTTCAAATAAGTAAAGAAGCAAAAACAATACTGGGAAGCACAAAATTTGGTTCTGATTTGTATCTGTTCTAATGTGCTTTAATTCAACGGATTTGATTTCTGACTATACTACTATGTTATTCTTAGGCTCCAAGGGAAGTTCAACTAGCCAACTTCTAATCCATAACCTGTCGGTCCTTGTGAGGAGTAACTCAAGGCTACAGAAATACAGGTAGTCCTCAACTTACAACAGTTCGTTTAGCGACTATTTAAAGTTACAACGGCACTGAGAAAAAGTGACTTACGACCGTTTTTCACACTTGCAGCATCCCCATAGTCATGTGATCAAAATTCAGACCTTGGCAACTGACCGTTGCAGTATTCTGGGGTCATGGTGATCACCTTTTGTGGCCTTCTGACAAGCAAAATCAATGGGGAAGCCAGATTGACTTAACAACCGTGTTACTAACTTAACAATTGCAGTGATTGGCTTGACAACTGTGTCAAGAAAGGTGGTAAAACGGGGCAAAACTTACTTAACAATTGTTTCGCCTAGCAACAGAAATTTTGGGCTCAGTTATAGTCGTTAGTCAAGGACCACCTGTATACCCTCTTCTGGTTTCACACAGGAAGCTTTGGTACACCCTGGCTGATATACCACGACTTAGGCTTAGACATGTGTGAAATTGAGAAAGGCTTCTTGCTTTGATCAAGTTTCTCCAGGTAATCCTTCAAGGTAGCTGAATGAAGCCGTGCCCTAAGTAAGGGCTGCATGGAATTAACACGCAACTCCAAACTAGCCACTTCAGTTGAACACAGAGAGGACATTTCCCCTGCAGCCAGATACCGACGTCAGCACTTTTCATCAGCTGCTTCAGCACTTCTGTTCAGACAGTGTGTCTTCTATGACAGGGCACTACCTCAAAACATCTGCCACACCTGGAGTCAGGGCTAGTCTGCAAAGCGGCCCCTTTTCATTTTTACCAGCTATAATACAAAAGGTTTTCAGGTTCGTGCAGGATCTTTGGTTTCAATGCCATTCTAATTTGGTCTAGCTTGCCTTTTTGCTAACATTTTCATTTACCTCTTTTTGGCATAGACCAGGAGTTGTTGTTGTTGTTGTTGTTTTTAAATTACAGGCTTGAAGTGGGAAAAGCTGTACATTTTTGCCTCACTGGCAGACTCTTAAGATTTATCTGCTTATTTTCCTGCAGTTAAAGCAGGTCACAGGAAGGAATGGTTAAGGTTATGTTTTTTCCCCCCAATCTCACATTACAAGTACTGAAATAGAGCCAAGATAAGACCACATGCCAGTATCACCTTGTTTCATTAAGAACACATCTAACAAATAGAAGCATTCCTTTAGTTTACCCTTCTTATTAACGCTAATGCTGAAAAGAAGTATTATCTATTTCACAAAATCTAATTTGTCATAGACACTGTTGCATTATGTTATCAACTGTTGTATTTTCCTGGAGATCGTTAACGGGGACCGCATCAAAAACCACACACATCTGCTGGCATATTTCTAATAGTGCTGTTAGCATTGCAGAGTTTTTGGCATGCACCTAAGCAAAAGATCACTTTGCTATTAATAATAAAGAAAATGAGTGTCTAATTGATGGTAGCCATGGCTGGCTGCTCAGCATCTAAGATTTCTTAAAGCACTTGCCCTCTGCTGCAATGCTCTTAAGCTGCGGGCTTTGTGTACCCACAAACACAAAGTAATGCTCTCAGAAGATGATCTGGAAGCTAACCTTGCCTCTGACCTTGCAGAAAGAAGAGACACTAACCTGGTGAAGAAGGCAGCACTGCTTAGGAAGGAGATTTCATCAGCTAACTCCATCTCCTTGGGACACAAACTATCCGTTAAATGGATGCTAACGCAAGGAATTCCATCTGACAGTCTCGGCTGCAGCATTAAAGGCGTCAGAGATGCTCTTTCTGGTTTGGACTTTACGATCTAGAAAAAGCCAATCAAAGAAAATGCATCACTGTGAGGGACAGAGGAATTTTCCCAGCTGATTTTTAGCAGGTAGAGTGGATTAGTATTTTTTAAATCTCAGCAAAGAATGACTCAGCAATTCCACACACACACCCCAACCTTCTGTTATAAGGTAAGCATAAAAGCATACAGCTGCAGCAGGGAACATCTAGCAAAAATCTTGCAATGTGTTGAAATGTTTGGGGGGGAAAAAGCTGGAAATGTGATTAAATAATTAGCTTCAAAGAAAGGCGTGCTACACTTTTTGAGTGTTCTCTTCTCCATTCTCTTCTACCTTGCGGTAAACTCCCCAAATAAAAGACGATGATTCCCTTGAGAGAAAGAGTGCTAGACTGCTATTACCAAAATAGCAACACAAGATTAGAGGTGTTATTATGTACATTATGTAAGTAGAGTTAATAGCTGCCTAACGGTGACACAACTACATTTGTGGTACTCTTCCTGGTAATACTGTAAATCTGGTTGACATCGCAATATCATACAGAGAAATATGAAATAACTGAATTTTAAATGTATGGTTAATTTATTGTTTTAATGTTTTATATGGTATTTTAATTATATGACTGTAAGCTGCCTCAGTGAAATGGGTGGCATAGAAGTTTATTAAAACAACAAGAATTGTATTAACGCAATGTTTGCAAAAAAGGATGTTTCAGGGAAAGAGGAAAATACACAAAATTAATACATGGAATACAGACTATAGAAATGAATTGTTAAGGACTGTTTTTACAGATGTAACCCAGACATCACACTGTTTACCAATTATTGAATGACTTATGCTTGTGTAAAAAATTAATAAAAAATATATTTTTTAAAAAAGAGAAGTTTAATAATAAACACACATTTTATTTGTGCTTATTTACTTTACTTACTTTAAAAGCAATACCTATTATTATGCATGAAGAAATACCAGAACACCCTTTCCTGCAATTCCTCCCCACCCCTCCCCTCCCCCTCCTTATCACCCTTTCCTGCAATTCATAAATATACAGAGACTGGATAGCCTTGCTGAAAACATTTGTTTCCTTTTTGAAGCACAAGAATACAACCAAAAGCACGCATACGTTATAGGACTGTTAGAGAACATTAGGCAAGCAAGCCACCTCTGAGCATCTTATTAAAGCAGTTCAACTTTGTTCCATGTTAGCCTGAAATGATGTTTCTGTTTAAGGAGATGCTTCTTTGGTCCCATTACACCCCAGAGTGTCTAGGTATGATTTATATGACTGATTGCTTCATTACCATTCAGTTCTGATGGACCCCCAAAAAGGTACTAATGACCCAGTTCCAAAGTTCTAATTGACCCCCTCATGTCATGCCCAGAAGTGCGTCATTGCGGGAGCGGCGAGGCGATGGCGGCAGAGGGGGACGTGGAGCTGGAGCTGGAGGCCGAGCCCAACGGCTCCACGGTTGGCGGGGATGACGCCGGTGGCCGCCGGGCCGAAAAGCCGCAGAAGCACGACAGCAGCGCGGCTGACCTGGAGCGTGTGACCGACTATGCGGAGGAGAAGGAGATCCAGAGCTCCAACCTGGAGATGGCCATGTCAGCAACATACATTTTGGACTCAGTTGTGGTGGTTAAGTCCAGGACTAGCTGTAGACTGAATGTAATCAATGTAATTGATACTGATTCACCAATTTTTCCATTTGCTTTGAGCCAGTTGACATCTTAAAGGATCCATGACTTATGATTAAAGCTGCATTATAAAAACATTTCCAAGCTTTTAGGCACTGCTCCAACCAGAGTGTTAATTTGTAGTGTATTTTGGAAAGAAGAGGGAACCCAGACTATTGAATTTATGTAATCTCAGACCCATTAACAAGCCTCCTGAGGAAATATTTTGGCAACTGCACTGCTAAAACACATGAAGACAAAATACAGAGACCTAGCTGTTGGACAACCTCAAGAAATCCTCACTGCCTTGTTTGCTTTCACAAGGGGGGGGGGGTCAGGGTGACAGTGGGAAACAAGAAACAAAAAACAACAGCATAGACTGCAGTTCACCCACAGAGTATGTAAACGAAGCCAAGTTATGTTAGCAACTGAGGCCTGCCTAAATAAATGAATGAATCCATCCACATACAAGAACCTCTTCACAACAGCATAATTATAGGCAGTCCTCGATTTACATCAAGTCAATGGGAAATCTGGCAGGGAATGTTGCAAACTGCTGCTGCCTGTCTTTCATCTCTGGGGGCTGCCTGAAAGAACTGCCTGCCAAGGGGAGCTGAATTCCTGTGGCAGGGTGCAGAAACGGAGCTGAAATCCTGAAGACTTCAGGTCCATTCCTGCGCCCTGCTGAAGGAGTTCCTTTACATGCATGGAAGAGACCCATATTCCTTCAACAGGCAGCTCTTTCAGCTAGCCCCAGAGACAAGCGGAAGCCGAAATCCAAGCAGAGAATGGAGAGATGGTATGTTAAGAAGTGCGTAGTGCCTCAGATGGGTGGAGGAGGTCTGATGCTGGCCACTCATGAGTTTCTCTCCAGTCAATGGCTGAAAATCCTGTTTGTATTTCAATATTTTCAACTCCTGAATGAATGGTGTTTCCTAGGCTTTCCCCTACCCTCCTGAGGCACCCTGCACTCCTTACCTGGAACTCTATCCGCTTAATGACCCACAAGATTGCTAAATGACTGCATTTGAGAGTATCAGGATCGGGGTCATTGGAGAAGCAATCACATGAGCATCTCACTTAATCACTACTTTGGTCGAAGAACAAGATTTCAGCCCCAGTTGTGATTGTAAGTTGAGAACTACTAATACAGCAATAATTAATAAGATCTGGGAACAATTCATGAGATCCCAAAGGACTTCACAAATTACTTCACGAATGAATGCAGCAACATGTCAAAGGAAAGGAGCAACAAGCTTAGAGAAAAAGAGAGAGAAGGGCATTGTAGTCCAGTAGTAAGAGGCAAAGGCAGCATCTTCTCTCAACCTTCAACACAAGACAATGAAAAGTTTAAGTAAAATCACTGTGGAGACAGAATGAAGTGCCCTCTTAAGAATCAACCAGAGTAGCTCCAGAGATTAACAAGAGTCCAGAGAACCACATTTTCAGAGCCTTTGTAGGAAAAATAAGCTATTTTGATTTACGAATATCTCCTGTAGAGCCATCGGGTAGCATATCAAAGTTGCTACCCTCTTCCTTTCCTGATTTTAATTTCTTGTTTTGTGCAACAGGAAAAAAAATCCACACACAACATTTTCTCAGGTGTCAATAAGCCAAATATATTTCCATAGCAAGCATGGCTGATGGAGGAAGAGTCTAACCCTGTCCACTCTAACAATTACTCTATGTTACCAGGGCAAATTAATTTTCTACAGCAATTAAACCAAACCATTTGTCACTAAGGTCATTTTTATTATTGCTCCTGCTACTGCTATGATAACTACTACAATTATTACTACTAGTATTACAACAATTACTACTATCACCAAAGCATATAGATCTTGAGTATTATATGCATTATGACACAATGATGAAAATTACAGAGCTTTCTTGAGTCACATGCCTGCACTTTACAATTCCATACAACTTTTTAAATACGCTGATCATATAATAATAATAATAATTTAATTTGTACCCCGCCCTTCTCCTCATAGGACTCAGTTTTGATTTCAATATGGGGAAAAGCATCAGTTTTGATTTCAATATGGGGAAAAGTCCTTGAGAAGTTTAGTTTGCTCACAAAACTAATGCCAATGCCACAATGAAAGATTATGCTACTCAAGGCCATGTATATACACCCAAATGGGCCACAGTGCTTTACTGGGAAACCGTTTCCATTTATGGTAGTCTTATACTTAATATCCATGATACTGAATTACTGCTTAATGAAAGAATGTAGGTGTCTCACTTACATGGTTGGCATTGTGATACATGGCATGCTAAATCAAGCAAAAATATGCAGGTTTTTCAAGAGCCACTGACAGTTTTCATAAACACTGTAGACTTCTGCTTCCCATCATCCTTAAGTGACTGGAAATTAAGGGTATTGGAGAAAACAGCCATCTCTCTTAATTACTCCTAGTGAGATCTGTATGTCTATTTGCAAATATTGGGTTGGTGTGGGATGAATCAGAAAGTTTACTTTATTGTCTAATACCCAACAATCCTATTTTGCTCTGATACTGAATACTTCTTTTAGCCTTAGTGTTTATAAATGATCATTCATAATTCCTCATGATACCTTGTGTGCACAGAGAGAGAGTCTTCGTTTTAAATGGAGGAATACTCTTTCATATGGACTTATCAGGCACAAAGAATCACAACCATATATTAAGTTACAGTTAAGCTGATTTATTGCTCATACCTATGCACAAGAATCTTGTCATCTCATGGTCAGCACTAAATTGGTCAGCACTAAGAATTAACAGAATTCAAGAGGGATTGAACTTAGACCGTTTATAATAACGTAACTCCAGGCTGATACCTCTCTTGACTCCACCCCCAGACTCTGCCTGTCCTTTTCCCATGCTTCTTCCTCAAACCCTCTAAAACAGGGGTGTCAAACTGCTGGCCCATGGGCCGGATGCATCATGCCAAAACCGCGCCCATCCCATTGCCGGCAATTGAAAAAAAGTCATGATACGTTGCAACACGTCACGAGACATTGCGAGTTTGACACCCCCTGCTCTAAAACAAGAGCAGCATGGATGCAAGTTTAATTTTCCAGTAAGAAGCTGAGTCTTGTAGTACTAAAACTTGTAACTCTCCTGAGAAGTTATCTGCTGCAGATTTAGACTGATAGAAAAATGTACTTATTCACATACCATATAGTTAATGTATAGAATTCACAATATAGTTGTATGTTCTAACCTTGGCTTTTCAAAGAAGAATGAGATCTGCATCACAAGCATAGAGTAGTGTGACATTCTCTTGCTTAGAATTATATCCAATCAAGGTCATTGAAAGTTCTCAATTTTTTTCCTACCATTCTATTTTGTGCCATCATCACTAACCAACTTTTCAAGCTTACTGTTATCTATGTGGATTATGTGGTTTGGTTGTGTAATAACTAAGGATAGGAAAAGCTACATACCCATCCCCGATTATGTGTGCTTGTGTGAGAGAAACTGTGTGTATGTGAGTGTGTAAAGACTTGTAAAGACATCTTCATTCTAAATTCTCTCTTATACAGCCACATAATTTAGGGTCAAAGTTATGAACTTTTCTGTTTTTTCCAATAGCCATCTGTCCATTTTTTTGTCACCGCACTGTAGGTTTCTAAACTAAAACCAGAATGGTGCAAAGAATGGCACAAAGCATAATCAAGGGCAGACACTAAGTCTCTCATGGAGACAAAATAGTGATTATGTTAAGCTTTACACGAAGACACCTCGGTGAAGTTATGACAGCATTCTTCAGTTGCTGAAGTGGTGTTTCACAGAACAGCAAAAGCTGTTCTCTGCTGTACTAGCAAGCAAGACACAGATTAATAGGTTTACATTACAAGGAGTCGTATTCTGGCTGAACTCCTAAGGATAAGATTGATTTGAAAGTGGAACCGAATTCCCAGAGAAGGGACAAGCCTTCATTGGATACATTCAAGCGGAGGCTAGACAGCCATCTATTTTGAGTCCTTTAATAAGAATTTCTGTTTGAGCAGAGGTTGCTTTCACCAACCTAAAAGAACTCTTCCAACGCTACGATCCTAATTTAATCTGACAAGACAATTTCTCCATCAGCACATTTTTTTTTCCATTTTCAAAGATAGCAAGCTAGAAGTGGCTCCTTGCCTCTGGTTTTCAAGGCAAATAAAGACAAACCACATACTGTTAGAGGTTCAATGCATCCTTTCATTTAATATCCATTAAATACTAATAACCACCAAGGCAGCAGGCTGATAGTTTTTGAGGAAGGAAACCTTCTTCTTCCCCCACGTCCCCATTCAGTTGTAACTACTACTTGAATGTCCCAAATATGCTTTTTCAACTGGGCTTTGTTTTTCCTTAAAGACATTTCTCATCCAGGATGCTTGTTCAGAGCTGAAGAAGCTTCTTGAATGAGAAGCGAAACGTCTTCAAGGAAAAACAAAGTCCAGTTGCCTTTTGAAAAAGCACATTTGGGACAACCATGACCTGGATAACTGAGAACCTCCACAGACATTTAGCTACTACTTGAATGGTTTTACAGTAGCAAAGGAGCTGGGACAAAGAACGTATGTCAGAAGAGACACATTTAGGAAGTCCACTGGTGAGACCATGGAAAGCTAATTATCAGCAGAGTAGAGGCCCAATAAGCCAACATCTGGCCTGATAGGAAATGATTTCCCAGGTCTGGAGCTTCAGAAGAAGCCTTCAATTCTTGCAGTATTTTGGAAATAGGAATTAAAGACTTTATACAAGCAAAAGAGGCGATTTTCTGCCCCCCGTTTAATGAGCAATCTCACAGAAATGAATGCAAATGGGATTTACACAAAGTGCCACCAGAACTGTTGCAAAAAAAGAGAAGGAAGCCTGTAAAATCTGCAGTTCAAAAACAGATCAATAATTCTTTTTTGCTTTTGAGAGCCAAGATAAAATGTTTTGACAGTAAACTACTAAATTATTTGGACACCAGTTGTGATATAACTGTATCCAGCAGACTCAAGTTTTATATATATTGTAATAATGTTTGCCAGTATTCAGGATTCATCTAAAAGCATAGCATTACCCAAATACTTTTCAAAAGTATTTTTTATGTATTTTGCTGCAATAGTTGGCCAGTAAACAGTCAGCTCCATCTAGCTGTCCTGACTGTACCACGAATTAAGGGATTACAGGGTCATATAAAGGCAGTATTGACAATAGTTGATTCATGATTGCACAGATTTTTAGTAACAGGGTCTTGG
This sequence comes from Protobothrops mucrosquamatus, assembly GCF_001527695.2. Classification (NCBI taxonomy): domain Eukaryota; kingdom Metazoa; phylum Chordata; class Lepidosauria; order Squamata; family Viperidae; genus Protobothrops; species Protobothrops mucrosquamatus. The sequence goes on from NW_015388747.1 coordinate 47,944, forward strand.
GCAGTCAGAGACTGCTGCATAGACTGACAGCCTGTTCCACTTCCAAAATCCATTGCTCTCACCCCATCTCTCCTTACTTCCTGCCAATTTTCAGAAAGACACAATTAGTCAGGTTTTTGTTACTGGCAAAAAAGCCACCTTGCTTCTAAGCAAGTTTTTCCTTTCACAGTATACAGTTTGTCAAAACCCTCCTGGGAGAGCAAAAGAGACTTCATGCTGCTAAAATGCCAGTTTTTATAATGGGTAAATAGGAAAGTACAAAGTAACTCTTAGGATGTTTAAGACGTTTGGAGCGCTGTGATTTTCAAAATGCATTGTGTGCATTCACTGGGGTTCTACCAGGACTTCGATTTGATGAACCACAAAGATTCACCCCTGATGAACCTCAGCCAAGTCAAGGTTTGGTGAGCAGACCTCTAGAACAGCCATGTGCAGTGTGAGGCCCCAATCACACATTGTTATTCGGAGCCTTCAAAGTAGCTTGAGTGCTCCACAAAAGGTTGCACTGACATTTTAGCGAGACAAATGGGGAAAATTATTGTACAGTGGGGATGCAGTAATTCAATTAATTTTATTTAGTTGGCTTCATGAAGTGTAATTTTAGGTTAAGTTAAAATAATTTATGGGTTTGTTTTGGCTATTTTCACTTCTTTCACCAGGTTCTACTTACTTAGGAGAGTGGTTCTCAAGAGGGTCTAAGACAACTTGGCATGGCCAACTCACCACGGCTAACTCACTGTAGGACAAGATTTACACTAATATCAAAGAAATGGTGGAATAGAATTATTAAAGAAAGGGTGCAAAGGAAGGGACAAAATGAAATGTGAATGACAAAAACTAAAAATATTTTTTTAATTATTTTAAATATTTAAATTGAATTGTTGAATTCAATTCAACAGCGAGTTGTTCCAGGACGAGTTGGCTGTGGTGAGTTGTCCCTTTCCATTTTCAAGATGCCAAACAAGTCCTAAACTTGGAAAAAGATTATATACCCAAACTTGAAAGAAACTTGTGAAATTGTTTTGAATTTCCATCAAAGTCATAAAGTTATAAAGATCACATGTTCCCTACTGTGTATCAAAAGATTTGGTAGGGGACCATGCCATAGATGTGCTAAATTACCACATTTGATGTATCTAAATCTCATCAGCTACCATAGGTTGGTTGTATCATTGTTCTTTTTAATTGCTTCATACTATATTTGCAACTGGTTGCAATCTCTCATATTTGTCACAGGTAGATTATTTGGAAAACTCTGAACTTTTAAAAATCATTTTGAAGCAAGGTCCAAGCTTCTACCCCATAGTGCAGCATCGTTAGTGTTAATGATCGATAGATGCACACTTTGGTACCAATGTTTTTGTTGCTTTTTTGCCAGAAGCACATCAGTGCTTCAAAGAAAGAGCAGCCTGGTTGAGTCAACTATTGATATTGGCAGTTGCAGCCATTTTTTATTCCTGGATCATTGAGCCAAGATTTTTAAATTGATTAACCTGCTCATTGTGAGCTTCATCAAAGTGGATGGTAGCACTTATCAACTTCCTTGTTGACTAATCTGAAAAAATCACACTCTGTGGGTTGGAAACCACAGAGATCAGTTCCAAAAAAAACTTGGCTGAAGCATGGGTAGGGAGATCTAGCAAAATGTAGGCTCAACTGGAAGCAAACAACTGGTCCATAATAAATAAAAATGGAGAAATACTCAATGAGGCATCAGCTGACTCATAGCACCTACAGCCACATATTTGTTACTCTATGACAGGGTATCAAACTCGCAACGTCATGTGACGTGTCGCAACGTATCACGACTTTTTTTCCCATCGCCGGCAATGGGTGGGCGCGGTTTCACCATGATGCATCCAGCCTGAGGGCCGGCAGTTTGACACTCTTGCTCTATGGATTATTACCAGATATGAGATAAGAGCTTCAGGTTCAAGTATCAATAGAAGTTTTGATCTGTTTTTCCCACTGGTTGGAATAAAGTCTTAATCAAAACTGTGCATCTCTTCAGCTAAGTTCCCTTATTTTATTTTTTTTGTTCTGAGCTCACACTCCAATTCAATAAATGGAGAGAACTAAAGCAAGCATTTTATCCAAATTTATGTTTACTATGAACAGGATAGATGTAGGTTTATGATATTCTTGTGATAGACTAATACTAGCAAATGTCCTATGCCCTGCCAGATTTAGGCTGAGAAATGACTAAACCCCACCCCAAACATTTTACCTTCTATAGTTTATAATTTTATCATTTTTTTAAAAACCCAGCAGATCCTTAATGCAAGCTACTTCCTTTGCTCACACAAAAGAGCACATTCTTCAGAGATAGGCATGTGAACCTGATTTCAGAAAGGTGCTCTTCTTTCAGAATGATTTAGCTAGAATCAGCATAGATGACAGGAGTTATGATCCTACACAACCAGAAGGAAAGGAGAAATAAATCAACTTAAGGAATGATCTCTAATCACTCTGACAGCCCTGTCAAAATTATCCAACACAGGTCTCCCTTGTCCAAACCCAGCCTTACTTACAAAAAGCACATGGCTACATAGGGTCCATTCGAGGATACCTAGACAATACTCCAAAACTTACAGTATTTTGCTATTTGGCTAAACTACAGTTATTTAAAGGTTTCTGAGGAATGCTAGCTGGCACTAATATTCTCTGTTGCTCTGCTAACTACCACTGAAATTCACTTAGTTTTAAGCATTACTTTTTCTCAACTTTTCAAAACGGTAGGTCATTTTTAATTTCTTGAACAAAAGCAAGGTAATTAAAGTAAACAAACACAAACAATCACTGAAGATCAATAATAGAAAATGCAGAATAAAATCCAAGCCTACGCAAATTCAGCACAACCATGTTAAATGATGGTTTGGTAGAACAAGACTTTCTATAAGTAGTTCTCCTGCCCTGATCAATCATTCCTTTCCATTTCAAGTTCCCCTTTACAGGAATATACACTTTAGAGCTGTGTAGTACTTCAGATTTGAAGTAAAATATGCTTTGAACAGCAGGGGATGTCCCAAACAGCACCCGTCTACAACTCACTAAAATAGCTGTATCTTTTCCAGAAATCATATAACTGCACTAGGCATCTTGATGTTAAATAAAAGTTTTCATGGCATGCAGACAAAACAGGTAGCAATAATTAGGAATAGTGGTTCTTTAGCTAAGCTACTTATAAAGGAGGAGCATGCATATGGCTGGAGACAAAAATACAAACAAAACACCTAACCTGGATTTGTTTAATCCAGAGAAGAGAAGATTAAAGACAGGGATGATATTGCTCATGAAATAACTATGGGGTTGCAATGCAGAAGAGGGAGAAGACTTGTTCGCTATTGCTCCAAAATTGAGAGTCTTGATGGTGTCCATCAATTGAATACTGTAAATTTCCAATTCAGATTTTACTTGATATCCACATTGTAATTTTTTCTACCACATTTTCTCTCTTTCTCTCTCTCCCCCTCTCTCCCTCTCCCTACCCCCCCTTAGAATTAAACAAGAGAAACTAAAGTATTTCAAAGCAAAGTGAACTCTGGCATCATTTTCATTTCCAAGAATATCTCTGAGTGCCTACTATGTTCTCAGAAAACAAAAATGGCTGCTCATTTCTTTTTTCAATGTGCCAATCACTTTGAGCAAAAAGCAACAATAAGTAGAGAGATAGGCGAGACTCTCCTGCAAAAGCATGGTGAGAAGAGTAGACGGTGGGTAGCATTTTGATCAATTAGTGCTTTGTAGCCAGCATACCTGTGTGATGAGTACTCAAACTCCCAGCAGGTAATTTACCACAGAATCTAGATGTTCTCAATACTCCAAAAATGTCCACCAGGCTCAAAAGTTGTGGGAACCTTTTTCCAAGAGTTGTTTGACAATGGTGGTAAATTATCAAATCTATAAAATTGGTCATGAGACTTAATAATGCTAAACCGGTTAAAATTGCTTGGTTTTCTAAAACAAATTGCTGTTCTCAGAAACACCGCAAGCCAATCTTAAAACTGCTAATCTGTGAAGGTTTAACTATCAGATAAGATTAGGAAGGAGTTGTATGTGTTCTTTTATAAGCCTTGCTACCTGAACTAAAGACCTCATGATTGTGAACTTCCACAATATAGTTTAATATCTAACTTCATTTTGTTTAATCTCACAACAAAGACTGGTTAAGGAAACAAACACATCATTTTCTGTATTCATGTTCTTTCCCAGGAAAGAGAGCACATAAAGATCCAGAGCTACTGTCAATATTATGCTACTGTGTGAGAGGCTGGAGAGTTTAATAAGGAGAAATTCTGCTCCAAGTACAGAATTTTTATATTGGTATACTATACATTACATCATTGCACCTGTTTCACCTTGATTGGTTTTGAAAAAGCTAAGCAGGGTCACCTCTAGCTAGTTCTTGGATGGGAACATCTAGGAAAACCTGGGCTTATAGGCTAATCTGGGATCTTGAAAAATATCCCAGAAGTTTTTAGTTACTAAATAAACACTTAGGACTCAAACTCATCCTTTATTCTTTATAAATTACGAAATGGCTTTATTTGCTACATTTATTTCCTGTATTTCTATATCACTTGGATCTTTCTCAAGTATTCATAGCCGTTTACAATTTACACTACTTGTAAACTGTATATTATATCTGCTATTCATAGAGACAAAAATGTGCTTTTCACTGATTATTGGAAAGGTTGCTATTGTTCTGTATATAGAACACAAAGATCTCTCATTAACCTCAAAAAAAAAATCAAGGTTTTTGGAGTATCCTAAACACCAAAAAGATTCATTTCCCTATCAGACTGAATGCCTATAATATCTGTGGCTGCCTCTTCCTTATCCTTTCCTCAAAGATGCCCTGGGCAAAGTCCTGGTTGATCTCGGTGTCTTTTGCCATCGAGAACAGGAACAAGGGCTTCAAGTGTTAGGCTTCTCAACAGGAATTGAATATCCCAGGTTATGCTTTCATCAGGTACAAAACAGTTGTTGTTGTTAGTTGCGAAGTCGTGTCCGACCCATTGCGACCTCATGGACAACGTTCCTCCAGGCCTTCTATCTTCTGGAGTCCATTTAAGCTCACGCCTACTATTTTCAGTGACTCCATCCAGCCACCTCATTCTCTGGCGTCCCCTTCTTCTATTGCCCTCAATCTTTCCCAGCATTAGGCTCTTCTCCAGTGAGTCCTTCCTTCTCATTAGGTGGCCAAAGTACTTGAGTTTCAACTTCAGGATCTGGCCTTCTCAAGAGCAGTCAAGGTTGATCTCCTCTAGGACTCACCGGTTTGATCGCCTTGCAGTCCAGGGGACTCGCAGGAGTCTTCTCCAGCACCATAGTTCAAAGGCCTCAGTACTATTTCTTAAAAACCAGGATCCTTTTTAACATTATGCTCTCAGTTAATAAATTCAGAAGGAAGAAAATATCTGATGAAAAGTTAATTATATACACTTGGTGTTTCATGAGTTAGGTAATGAAAATATTCCGAATTGATGGCTCTACTTTGGCAGCTTAGGACAAAGACAGAGAGGTCACTATAACCCTCTGATTTTTCCATCTGTGGCCATTCCAATGGACTGGAAGGAGTGGTTGTTTTTTCTGCAGCACATGGGGGTAGTTGGCTAAATTAACTGCTTCTGATGCCTGGAAACATTGGCTGTCCAAGTGCTGAGGTGGCTGACTTATTTATTTATTTATTTATTTATATTTATATTTATATCCCGCCCTTCTCCTTGTGGACTCAGGGCGGCTAACAACCGGATAAAAAATACAAAATATCAGACTACAAATTTAAAACTTAATTAAAAGGCAAATATTAATAGTTGGTCTAATTAAAATTATTTTAAAACCCCCTCTAAAAATTTTCCCCTAGGCCAGTCCCGCGAGCTGGAATAACCATGTCTTAAGGGCGCGGCGGAAGGAAGGGAGATCAGGGATCGCCCTGATCTCTGGGGGTAGCTCATTCCAGAGGGTGGGAGCTCCCACAGAGAAGGCCCTCCCCCTTGGGGTCGCCAGCCGGCACTGTCTGGCCGACGGTACCCTGAGGAGACCCACTCTGTGGGAGCGTACAGGTCGATGGGGGGTAATCTGCGGCAGAAGGCGGTCTCGAAGATATCCAGGTCCGATGCCATGGAGCGCTTTAAAGATGATGGTCAGCACCTTGAAGCGCACCGGCAGCCAATGCAGCTCGCGCAGCAGCGGTGTTACATGGGAGCGACGAGTCCCTCCCAACACCGCCCGCGCGGCCGCATTTTGGACTAGCTGGAGTCTCCATGGGGGATTGAAGATTCAGGGATTGTTGGAGGTTGTCCACCTTGGCTGCAATTTCATTTAATCATTGCAATATAAAAAAATCAACATTTTTGCAGTCAGAAAGCAAGCCTCCTGGAAAGGTTTAGTGATGTAGTATGTGTGTGTGGGGGGGGGGAGCTTGCTTCAGGAGGTTATCTCCTTGCTCTGGGGAATGATTTGGGCTGAGTCTTTGGAGAGTTGAGAAGATAGCCTGTGTTCTGGCTGGATCCCGCATTATTATAGTCTTTGGAAGCGAAATGGGTCCTGATGCAGCTCTCAGTTATTTTCACCTTGATCTATCTGTACTTGTGTATCTGGAAGTGTATTTCTGCCTAAAAGATCACCTCTGAGTTAATGACTGAAGGATTCATGCCATTTTTCTATTCCCTTTCTCCCACTGACCTCAGTTCTACATCAGGCCCTTAATCTTAATTGCGTATGGCCTCCTACATTCCCAAGACCTTTTTCTTAATTAGCAACAAAAACCCACATTGCTACAAACTTTCTTCTGCCTCATCTTGCCATCTCCTCTGCACAAATGTTTGTGTATATACACATGGTTGTGTGGAGACAGGGAGTATATTCAAGACACAATAGCTGGGGAGAATCATGTTATAAACCCGAGAATCATTTGAGATATCAGAGAATGGAGATCACTATGTGTGTACACGTGTACATACATACAAATGTATGTCAGCATGCATATTTAAAGATAACTGTTATGCAGTTTATAATTGGACTTGACGGACTGTCTCATCCTACAGGGATTGGCCCATCCTGCCCATGCCAGCAGAGGAGGCATGCTGCGGGCCCCATCGACCTGATTATTCTGGCCGGCGGGGTCCAGGAAAAGGCCTTCTTCCCATTGTACCTGCCCTCTGGAATGTCTTGCACCCCACTGTGGGGTCAGCCCCATCCCTCCTGACCTTCTATAAGGGCCTAAAGGCCTGGCTCTGCCAGTTAGCTTGGGGCTCCCATGGGGGAGCATCATAGTGGAGGTGGTTGAACAATTAACAACAGATCCTACCTCCCCTGCCCATCCTGCCCCCGCCTTCTCCATCTTTAATTGGATCATAGCACTTGGCTTATATTAACTTATTTATGTTTTTAGTGGGTGTTTTTTATTATTATTATTATTATTATTATTATTATTATTATTATTATTATTATTATTATTATTATTATTATTATTATTATTATTTGAATTTATATACCGCCCTATCTCCCTTACGGGACTCAGGGCAGTGAACAGGCGATAATAAAAACCACGATAAATATACGCAAGTTTCTGTTCTAAAATCAAATTAAATAACAGGCCTGCTCTAAAATACCCCATACAAAACCCCCACTAAAACATAATCAAATTACGCCAGGCCGGCCGCACGGAATAGATGGGCCTTCAGGGCTCGGCGAAAAAGGCGCAGGTCCGCAACTGTACGTAGGTTTATGTTTGTGTGTGTGTGTGTATGTGTACTTACAGTTTTCTATGACTGTAAGCCGCCCAGTGTTACCTTGTGGTAAGATGGGCGGCTAATAAATTTGATAAACAAACTGTAAAATAATACCAACATATAATTGTTCATTATTTTAATCTTCCTCCTTCTTGCCATTTTTAAAATTTTCCAACACGGTTTCATTCCTCCATTTGCTATGAAATGCCCAACTCAAAGTCAAAGTCAAAGTCCTTGGACCAAAAAAAAATGTTGTGTGCTCCGACCTAAAACAAAGCAGGAGAACCGGAACACATCAAGGGACAGAACAATGCTGGCCGATTCCAACATCTGGAGAAAAGATTAACTTGGATCAGATTTGAGACCTATACAATTCATGGCTCTGCCCTCACTATGAGACCAGAACTTGGGGGCCAAATAGGCAACCTTTCCTACTGTTGCTGAACAGATGTTGTTTTCTTCCTCTATAGCATATCAATCAAAAGAACAACTGTCTTCTGTCAAGTACTCAGAAGAAGGGAGAGACACCCTTGCTAACTGAGGAAATGAACTTTTGCTTTAATAAACAAAAGAAAGGTTAATAATGAAAGTTGTTGGAGAAAAGCTGCTTTTCTTCTAGCTGGCAAAGAACTGAAAGAAAGATCTATTGATACAACGTACAACAGGCCACAAATTAGGTGAAGGACTTACTCCTCTCTCCCTGCAGTACAAATTCAATTTCATCTTTCCAAACAAAACAATAACAAAACAGAGCAGCAAACCAATTTTGGACTGGCAAATTTCAACCCTTCTAGGTCTGATCGAACGATCTCTTTCTCTAAGTCATAGCTACAAAGCACGTGTGAAAAAAACTGATGTGGCTGAAGAAACAACTCTATTTTGCATTATATTATGCATCCAAAGCTTTGCACCCCAAACCTTTTGCATTATATTATGTATCCAAAGCCAGAAAAAACATTTTTAAAGATTGGGCCATCAAAGCAGAATATTTCTACTCCTAGCTATACAGTTAATGTTACTTTCAGCTTTTACTCCATATGTATCTGTTTTGCCAATGATCATCTCTGTTACATTAAGACAAGTGAACAAACTTACAATTTTAAACTTGGAAAAAAAGCTGTAGGCTGATAAAACATGAAATAAAGTCCACTTCCTTTCTCACTATAATTTTATTTCTGTGTTCCAAGAAAGGCTGGTGGGAGGAGGGGGGAAAGAAAGGGGGAGGGCTAGGCTGGGAAATTATCCAAAATTTGGCTTTTGAGCATGCATGCTAAAAGATGTAGCAATAAAGCCCTGATTTATGCCCATGTTTCCATGTAAAACAATCACCACAAATTTGCACAAGTTCAAATTGCCTCAGACCACAAGAAAGTGCAAACTTCTAGCTATATGTATTAGACTCCAATGGCTATTTTCCCCTGCAATGTATCTAAAGGTTGGAAGGTCCTGAGAGAGGTAATCTCAAGGGTTTTAAGTGGGTTTGGCTGCTTTTACAATATATGATGGTAAGGCAGCTCGCTTAAACTGATAGAAAAAGGAAAGAAGGCCATTGGAGTCATACTGCATTATAATCTCTGAACTATATACCACTGGAAAGAAAATATTTATGTCACTACTTTCTCCCCAAAGCATCCAAAACAGCTCACGAAATGTAAGAAAATTAAACTGGATTCACAAAATTACACTTTGATGATTTGTTAATCTGGTGTTTACTAATTAAGCCGCAATTGATTGGATTCACATTAGTAATTAGGAATGATCAGCAATCAACAATTTGTAGTAGGGTGATTCATGCAGTGGACTAAAATGGAGGAGGTAATGTTCAAGTTTATTTTTAATCATGGAAGCTCATGGAAGCCTTTCAGTCATTCAAAAACCTGAAGGAATCTGGGAACGCCTTTTCCAGTTTTATTAAAATCACAAAAGTCTATGCCTTTAAATAATAAATAAATAAATAAATATCAGTGTAAAGATCACTTGGAAGTGGGAGATACTTCCAATATAATCTACCGGATCCCCTGCATGGATTGCCCCTGTGATTATGTAGGACAGAGGGAAGGAAGCTAGCCACCAGATTGCAAGAACATAAGCCAACGGTCAGACAAGGGAAACCTGAACTCATTGGTAGCCTCAGACTGCAATGAACAAAGACATACATTCAATTTTGCAGCTACTAAGATTGTTGGATGAGCAGGCACAAAAACAGCCAGGGAAGTGATAGAAGCCTAGGAAACAGGTCCCTAGTCAGTCAACAGGAGTGCTGATTTACCACCAGCCTATCAAGTATTTAGAAGGCGAGGGCTGGACAGCACAAGTAAATGACAGCTAACAACTTAAAAGCCAGGCATCAACACACCCCAATCAACATCTAAAAAGCCACTTGCAACAGGCACCATAAATACCACACAGAGAATAGCACACACTCTGCTGGAGAGAAATTCCCTGAAGATGGGCTACAGCACGAATCCCAAAGCTCAGAAGACTAAATCTCTGGTCCCGGTGACCGACCCAGATTGGATCCTGCAACATTATCCTGGGACACGTATATTCGCCTTCATTTGTGAAATAAAAAAATAAAATAAAATAAAATAAAATAACTCTGAATTTTGGCTACTTTAGACTAACATGGCTTTCTTTCTACAACATCCCCAATGAGAAGCACCAAGGTTTTATATATTGCCTTTTACTTCAACTCACCGCCATGATAAAACGAATGAAGATCCTTTGGAAAACTGCTTTAAGTTTCTGGAAGAAATGCCAGGCTATACACCTAAGAAATCTAACTCAAAACTGAATGTTCCTAAAAACTAGATAATTTAATCATTTGTCTCTGATGCTATGTAAAATCATACTTAATGGTAGCATTTAAAACCAATGTGGAAAAAAGTTAGCAAGTCTGTTCAAGTATAGGTACAACAAATCCAAATTAGAGCAAATCAGATTTCTGACAAATTAGATGTATGAACGAAGTTCCACCGAGGATTTAAACCATCTGCTCCACCCGAAAGCTGAACTTTCCCATTCTCAGTTTGAAAAGAAGACATCACTAAAATTTCAAGGCAAGTTTATTAATGTCCTTCAAATTGATCCTGAACTGAAAGGACAAATATTATAGGGCATTCTTGTAAGGCAAATATTTAATCTGTAGTAATTCCAAATTCACTGGGATTCCAGAAGAGGACATCTGTATCGAAGCAAATCTACCTCTACCTTTCTTATACCTTCAAAAGCTATCAATTTAAGTGGTCCTTGAGTGCAGCATAACTGTAAAGTGCAGAACATTGAGTTATATATTTTTGATAGGTGGGTCAATAAAGCATTGATGCCAAAATTAAATTCAGTTCCCAAACACTGATGCAAGTGTGGCATGGCTAAAATTCCTTGGCGTTTTGTCAAAGCATTGTGTATATGTGCACACACTTGGCAAGTAGGTGTTTACAGAACAAAACCTACTATAGACGGGATCATTTCTAAGAAATGTTCATTATTGTCTGGTGATTTAAGAAACAAGTGTCCAAGAATGTATAATGTCCAAGAATGTATTTACTCTGAAGCAATCCACAAAAGACGATTGGGAACTAGTGGAATCACAAAACAGGACCTGTGATCCTAGATTTGGAAGAAGGCAGTTAGACCATTTAATCCAAATTACTACTCAGTGCAGGAAGCCAAATTAAAGCATCCATGACAGGTGGCTGTTTGTCTTCCCCCTGAGGACAAACAATGAAGGGAAGAGCATAATTTCCCCAAATGTTTGTTTCTACTGTTGAACTGCTCTGATCTTTAGGAATTTCTTTTTGTCTAAAGGTGCAACTAATATCTGCTTTTAAGCAAATTCAATGATTCTGTGTCCTGCATCTGGGAATGATGGAGTACATGTCTTGACTTTTAAGTCATATTCTGTCAGCCTTGTGAGACAGTCCAGACAAGAATGACCTTGGGCACCAAGAAGCACTAGCTCTATCTTTAATGTAAATTCATATTAACAGAATCCTCAAAGAATGAAAGTACCTATATCAGTGATGGCGAACCTTTTAGAGTCTGAGTGCCCCAAAACCAACCCCTCCTCATCCTGCCTGCACTGCCTCTCCCCACCCCTCCCATCCCCGCTCCCCCCACCCCCTGCCCCACCCGCCCGCAGGGCCACTCACCGCCTCCACGGCCCACTGCAGATCGCCCAGGCAGCCCAGCAGCGCCATGGTGGCTACGCCCTCCACCTGTGCCCCGCAGCATCAACTGCGCATGACGGGTGCGAGGGTGGAGTCTTGTCCCCGCTGCCCGGCTGCCATGTCCTTGGTTGCACTGCTCTGCGTGGGCCGCACCCGCGGGCAATTCTCCTCCAAGGGGGCTGCTAGTGAGGAGGGGGCCACAAGGGGAGGTGGGGCTGGGGTGACGGTGCGTGTGCACTCAGAGATGGCTCTGAGTGCCACCTCTGGCACGCGTGCCATAGGTTCACCACCACTGACCTATATCTCTCTAAATTTTACAGTTCAAAGAATTAGGGAGAGTCTCTTCTGAGATGTTTGTGATACCCCCATTCCTTCTGCAGGCTTAGCTGTCTCTTAATTGATCTCTGCCTATCTGCGGCTCTTTGTCCTGTCTCCCAAGGCCATTCTCACATACCATTACATTTTCTTTCAGGCATTTGAAGAGCGCTATTATATCCTCTCCCAGAGCTCCCTTTAAAAGGCTAAAGTTGCTCAGCTCCTTCAATTTTTCTTCCCAAGAGTTAGCTTCTAGTCCAGTGGTGGCGAACCTATGGCACGCGTGCCAGAGGCGGCACTCAGAGCCCTCTCTGTGGGCACACGCACCATGCCCCAGAGATGGCAACCGTCCCTCTTCAACCAGCCGCCCACTAACTCGGCGAGGTCCCACGTGGTTGGATGCATCCCAGCACCCATGCACTCGCTGGCCTCTGTGTGCAGGGGCTGATGGTGTCAGGCAGCAGCCACCCCGGCCCCTGCCTCGCCTTGCCCTGAGACAATGGCACTCCCGCCCTTCCTCGCCTTGCCTCACCTCACCCCGCAGGACGAGCCTCCTGCCCACCGCCCCACCTGCCAGAGACCCCCTGGATCTCCCCCAACCCTGCCTGGCCTCCACAGGTGTCCCTCCCCACGAGCAACATTGAGGTGATCATGCCCACCTTGGCCACACCCACCCAGTCTGCCATGATCACTATAGCCACACCCATCCAGTGGGCCACGCCCACCTGGCACCCGGCGATAAATAAATGGGTTTGGGGTTGCAGTTTGGGCACTCGGTCTCTAAAAGGTTCGCCATCACTGTTCTAGTCTCCTGTTTATTCTCAATGCCCTTCTCTGACTCTGTTCCAATATGCCCAATTGCTTCTAAAAATATTTACAATTGTTTTTATATTTCTATTTTATTACATTGTAAGCCACCCAGAGTCACTTTGGACAGTGAGATGGGTGGCATTTAAATTTAATAAATAATGCAGATAAAAGGAAAATAAAAAGCAGGCACCGAAAAAATGAATACACTTGTTTTTCTGTACCTTTGTTCTTGGTTTTGGCTTGGGCTTTTCGGTCTCAAGGCTCTTCAGCAAGATTGGCGGAGATGTCTTGCAACTAGCCTCCTATCAGGAAACATCAAAAGGAATTAATAAAAATATGTCTGGAGATACATCCTGAAAGAAGAACAGACTGCCGCTTCGCTTGACAGGCATTTGAGTTTAAAATAGAGAGATGCATTGAAATGTTCTCTTCCACTTGTGTGAAATGATTTTTTTTTTTAATCACAACTATATTGACTAAAAAGAAACACCTCAAAACGAAACTCCTGCATCCCGCATTCCTGATCTATTTCATCCAAAGCTGCAAATGGAAATCCAAGCTTAGCAGTAGGCTAATATTTATATTAACTGAATTCAAGCAGATAGGACTAGCCGTATTGCCAACTTATCAAGCAGATCCTAATGTCGTGATTTGTTTTAAGATTTGGTAGGGTATACTGGGTTTGTGAGAAAGCGGCTGGGATTACGTTTGTAAAACATTATGTTGTGATATTCTGATGGGTTAAGAAAGAAAAACTACAGCACCATCATGAGAGAAATAATTTATAATGCTGAGTACCAGAAGGGGTTAAAGACCAAAACAGAGAAACTGTGTGGAACCATTGCTGCTGCTTCAATACATAAAAGCTCAGATCATTATCCATCTGTGTGATATCACAATTTAGCTGCAGTTTGACAGTGCTCTCCTCAAAGTTATTGATAAGGCAAAAAATATTTATATGCTTTATTAAGATATTCAGATGCTGTAACATATAGCAATAGCACATAGACCTATATACCACCCTATATACTTTATAGCACTTTCTGGATGGTTTACAATGTCAGCATATTGCCCCCAACAATCTAGGTCCTCACTGTACTGAACTCGGAAGGATGGAAGGTTGATTCAATCTTGAGCCCCAACAAGATCGAACTCCATGCGGCGGGCAGAGTTTGCTTGCAATACTGCAGTCTAACCACTGCACCACCAGGACTCCTCTGATGCAGTGGTTAGAACATATAGCCTTACCTATAAAACTTTACCAGCTACCTATAAAGATAAGCATCATGCAGGAAATGGTTTTCCTGTAATAACTCTACGAAAGTAAAAATTGAATTCTGAGTTCTGAAGCAGGAGAAGAAAAAAATCAGTGGTTTTAACCTTCAGTTTTGAAGAATACCCGGAAATATTATCAATAGTCAAGAAAACAAAGGNGGCCCACTGCAGATCGCCCAGGCAGCCCAGCAGCGCCATGGCGGCTACGCCCTCCACCTGCGCCCCGCAGCATCAACTGCGCATGACGGGTACGAGGGTGGAGTCTTGTCCCCGCTGCCTGGCTGCCATGTCCTTGGTTGCACTGCTCTGCGTGGGCCGCGCCTGGGGGCAATTCTCCTTCAAGGGGGCTGCTAGTGAGGAGGGGGCAAGGGGAGGTGGGGCTGGGGTGATGGTGCGCGTGCACACAGAGAGGGCTCTGAGTGCTACCTCTGGCACGCGTGCCATAGGTTCACCACCACTGACCTATATCCCTCTAAATTTTATAGTTCAAAAAATTAGGGAGAGTCTCTTCCGAGATGTTTGTGATACCCCCATTCCTTCTGCAGGCTTAGCTGTCTCTTAATTGATCTCTGCCTATCTGCAGCTCTTTGTCCTATCTCCCAAGGCCATTCTCACATACCATTACATTTTCTTTCAGGCATTTGAAGAGCGCTATTATATCCTCTCCCAAAGCTCCCTTTAAAAGGCTAAAGTTGCTCAGCTCCTTCAATTTTTCTTCCCAAGAGTTAGCTTCTAGTCTCCTGTTTATTCTCATTGCCCTTCTCTGACTCTGTTCCAATATTCCCAAATGCTTCTAAAAATATTTACAACTAGCTGTACCCGGCCACGCGTTGCTGTGGCTTAGTCTGGTTAAATGGAAAAGAAAGAAAAGAGAAAGCGCACATTTGTAATATGTTTACGTCCAACAGATGGCGCTGTTTTTTTTAAAAAAGCATGTTTTTACCTGTCACAGGTGTGACATCTATATAATATAGGTATATAAAAACACGTGCGTATTCGAATGCAACGTTGTGTCAAAATTTCAAAGCAATCGGTGACGAACTTTCGGAGATTTAAGATTTTGAACAAACGAACATTTACATTTTTATTTATATAGATTGTTTTTATATTTCTATTTTATTACATTGTAAGCCACCCAGAGTCACTTTGGACAGTGAGATGGGTGGCATTTAAATTTAATAAATAATGCAGATAAAAGGAAAATAAAAAGCAGGCACCGAAAAAATGAATACACTTAGTTTTTCTGTACCTTTGTTCTTGGTTTTGGCTTGGGCTTTTCGGTCTCAAGGCTCTTCAGCAAGATTGGCGGAGATGTCTTGCAACTAGCCTCCTATCAGGAAACATCAAAAGGAATTAATAAAAATATGTCTGGAGATACATCCTGAAAGAAGAACAGACTGCCGCTTCGCTTGACAGGCATTTGAGTTTAAAATAGAGAGAGGCATTGAAATGTTCTCTTCCACTTGTGTGAAATGATTTTTTTTTTTAATCACAACTATATTGACTAAAAAGAAACACCTCAAAACGAAACTCCTGCATCCCGCATTCCTGATCTATTTCATCCAAAGCTGCAAATGGAAATCCAAGCTTAGCAGTAGGCTAGTATTTATATTAACTGAATTCAAGCAGATAGGACTCACTAGCCGTATCGCCAACTTATCAAGCAGATCCTAACGTCGTGATTTGTTTTAAGATTTGGTAGGGTACACTGGATTTGCGAGAAAGAGGATGGGATTATGTTTAATAGTAATAATAATAATAATAATAATAATAATAATAATAATAATAATAATAATAATAATAATAATAATAATAATAATAATAAAGTTGGAAGGGAACTTGGAGGTCATCTAGTCCAACCCCCTGCTCAGGCAGGAAACCCTATACCATTTCGGACAAATGGCTATCCAGTCTCTTCTTAAAAACTTCCAGTGTTGGAGAATTCACCACTTCTGGAGGCAGGTTGTTCCACTGGTTAATTGTTCTAACTGTCAGGAAGTTTCTCCTTAGTTCTAGGTTGTTTCTCTCCTTGATCAGTTTCCATCCATTGCTTCTTGTCCTGTCTTCAGGCGCTTTGGAGAATAGCTTGACTCCCTCTTCTTTGTGGCAGCCCCTGAGATATTGAAACACTGCTATCATGTCCCCCCTCGTCCTTCTCTTCATTAAACTAGACATACCCAATTCCAGCAACCGTTCCTTATATGTTTTAACCTCCAGTCCCCTAATCATCTTTGTTGCTCTTCTCTGTACTCTTTCTAGAGTCTCAGCAACTTTTTTACATCGTGGTGACCAAAACTGGATGCAGTATTAAAACATTATGTTGTGATATTATGATGGGTTAAGAAAGAAAAACTACAGCACCATCGTGAGAGAAATAATTTATAATGCTGAGTACCAGAAGGGCTTAAAGACCAAAACAGAGAAACTGTGTGGAACCATTGCTGCTGCTTCAATACATAAAAGCTCAGATCATTATCCATCTGTGTGATATCACAATTTAGCTGCAGTTTGACAGTGCTCTCCTCAAAGTTATTGATAAGGCAAAAAATATGTATATGCTTTGTTAAGATATTCAGATGCTGTAACATATAGCAATAGCACATAGGCTTATATACCACCCTATATGCTTTATAGCACTTTCTGGATGGTTTACAATGTCAGCATATTGCCCCCAACAATCTAGGTCCTCACTGTACCGAACTCGGAAGGATGGAAGGCTGATTCAATCTTGAGCCCCAACAAGATCGAACTCCATGCGGCGGGCAGAGTTTGCTTGCAATACTGCAGTCTAACCACTGCACCACCAGGACTCCTCTGATGCAGTGGTTAGCACATATAGCCTTACCTATAAAACTTTACCAGCTACCTATAAAGATAAGCATCATGCAGGAAATGGTTTTCCTGTAATAACTCTACGAAAGTAAAAATTGAATTCTGAGTTCTGAAGCAGGAGAAGAAAAAAATCAGTGGTTTTAACCTTCAGTTTTGAAGAATACCCGGAAATATTATCAATAGTCAAGAAAACAAAGGAAAATTAACCCAGAGTTCTCACCCAAGGCACAAATGACTGTGCTCAAATGGTCATATTTTGGACCTATTATGTGAAGACTGAATTCCTTTGAGAAATCAATAATGTTGAGAAAAGTAGAAGGAAAGGGAGGATGACCAATAGCAAGATGGATGGATTACGGCAGCAATGGCTGTACCATTAGAAAACATGAAGGGCCAGGCTGGGGAAAAGATCATCTTGGAGAAGGATTTATTTTATGAAGTCACCATGACCTTTTTGTCTGTTTGTTTGCATTCAGGCTGCTTATGATTTTTTTTTAATGGTTTTCACTGATTTTTAATTGTAAGACACCCACAATCGTTGGGAGTTGGGCAGCCTATACATTGTATAAACAAAGAAATCTGATGGCACATAATTCGTAGAAAATAATAGGGGGAAGTTATTTAGAGCGGCAGTATTGTTAGAAAGACATGTCAAAATAATGAAATAAAATAAAACAATGTCACTCTCTTTGGCAGCTGTACAGGATGCTAAAGGAAACACCACAGAAGCTCATAAACTTTCACCTAGAAGGGAGCGTATTTTAACCTCACTAGGGAAGAATATCCTAATGAATTTTTTTTTCTTATTCTTCTATTTTTTTTTTTAGAAAAAATATCCATCTGCTCAACGAAATACTAAAAATGATCTGCAAGAATTAAATGTTCTCTTGAAAAGAAATAATCAAAATTTTGTTCATAATGCTAAACATGCCCAGCTCTACTATGTACCTGTTAGGTTTAGTCTGTTCCACTAATGGCAGAGGAGAACCAATGTATGGCAATAGTGCAGTAGCAATGATAGTCAACTCATATCAAAGGCAGGTATGTTTATAACCCTAAGCCATGTTTAAACTGGTTTATGTTTGATCTTAACACTGCCCTGAAACTCAATTATTGTGGCTTAGTATTATATATGAACCAGTCTGTTTCAGTCATTTTAGATGAAAAATTTAATTTAGCCTTATGGGTGAATGCACTCAAGTGATTAGATGGTATTTCTGGCATCAACTCAAAATATGACCTGGAAGTTTTCTTAGTTAAATTAACATCTGGAATACATTACATTTGACAGGGAAGGAATTATTACCAGACAATGACCAATTGCCTTATGGTAAACGCTTTTACCAGCAACAGGAGGGGGGGGGGACATATTACAGAGAAAAAAATTTGGCACAATGTTGTGGAAAATGTAACATGCACTAAGCCAGGTTCGTTTGCTCTTTTTCTCTAATCCAACCAATTCAAACAAAATGTGAGCAACTGTTCCTTATTACTCAATCTGTTTGTATGCCTCTGTTAGAGTTAAATCATCACCATAACCCTTACCACAAAGTACTTTGCCAAACGTCTCTGGAGACTTAACTAAAGTCTTTCTCACACTTCTTAATTAAAATACGAGCTCATTACAGATTAACGCACACAAAAAGAGCATTAGAACAGGGGTCCCCAACCCCCGGTACGTGGACCAGTACCGGGCCGTGGCATGCCAGCAACTGGTCCGGACAAACAAGCAAAGCCCTATCCGCGGGATGTAGGTAGCACACAAAACCATACACCCTCCAGTCCGCGGAAAAACCTCTCTCCACGGAACCAGTCCCTGGTGCCCAAAAGGTTGGGGACCTCTACATTAGAAGATACCATTTCAAATTATTAACGTGCTTCTATTTCAAGACTGTGATTGCCTGACAAGACTATCTCAACTATGCATAAATAAGACTCTGTGCTGTCCATTTGGAAAGGTGTTTCAGCGTAAGTTCTCCTTTTATAGTTTCCTAGTCTAATATTTATTTATTAGTTAATGTGTTACACTGACATACATCCATGAGCAGAGAATCTGAAATAACACCACCTTCTCTCCCAGATTGATTGTATTCCTGTATGTCAAACCTTTTTATCAATGTGTATATTCCACATATATTCTACAGTTGGATTACAAAAATAAAGTATAATACTTAAAAAAAACTGGAATATCTGTGCAGTGTTTTATTTCATGGCTTTCCTGTCACCTTCCAAAGTTGTGCTAATTTAAGAATCAAGTAAGAATGTACAACTTTAACACGGTTCTTTTTATGGTCTTTCTTGAGTTTCGTGGCTATAGTGTCACCAGTCAAAGATTAGATGATCTTACCAAGAAAGTAAGCAAATAAAAGATTCATTCTCCCTGATCAAACACTCTGCTCCCAAATATATTCCTCTCTTTCTCTTTCACCAGGCTTTTATTTCTCCATCAATTTATAATCAGCAACAAGAACCCTAAAAGCTTAAAGAGAGGCAAACTTTCAAGTGATGCCTTTCTCCCATGAATTTATGTGCATTTGTCTCTTGGTTTACAAAATAGTCTCCAAGATAGTTTGCTGTATGACTGATAGCAAAAAGCAAATTATTTTACATCGTTATCACAAATGCTAAAAAACCAAAAACAACTCTAGTTACAGGGCTGCTGGCTTTCGTTTGGACATAACACCAGTCAAGGACATATCTTATTTTCCAAGGCTGCTTCCTATTCCACCTAAACAATGGTCAGAATCTCAGATTAACTAGCACTCATAAAGATAAAAAGACACTGTTTTGTACACAACTGAACAGCACAAATGTTAACCGGTAAATAATGATCACAACAACTTTACTTGGAACAGCTTACATCTTGCGATGATATGTTTAACATCATCAAACAATATCTGCTTATCCCAAGTCCTTAGGAAGGACTCCATAGGATGATAAAAATACCAAATCCAGTCTAAATATCTGGCTGGCTGTGCGATGAACCATAATAAATTGCAGCAATGTTTACACATATTTTATTTTTTGATAATCTGGCGTCACTAGTCTGTTTTAAACCTGCATTTAGGTTATAGATCTAATAACAAATGGGATGGGAGAAGAGAAAAGAGAAAAGCAAAATGATTTTGGAGTATAAAAGCAAACCCAGGGATGAATTGCATAGATTTGTTTGGGGAAAATATAAGTGTTGGCTTTTGGTGGATGACTCTTGAGTCATCTGTTCCTATTAGTGTTTAAGTAGAGTGGAGAATTTAATATCATTGGGAAATCTGCCCAAATGGAAAAGTTTCAGGAAATCAAGCTCTGCTAGAGATCCAAGAGTAAATGATTGGGATAGCAAAGGCCTAAACAGTTATAGTCTTTGGTGTTCTCTGAGCTTGCTTGTTTTCTTGCAGACGTTTCATTACCCAAACTAGGTAACATCATCAGTGCCAGGGCTAGTTTGAGTAATGAAATGTCTGCAAGAAAACAAGCAAGTTCAGAGAGCACCAAGGACCCCTCATGTCAACCCTGAGCTATAAATATTCTTCTTTATCAGTTATAGTCTTCTGGTATTGGGTTCCATTCTTAAAAGGTCTGGGGCTGGAGTGCCAAAGGGATCATTAGGTGCAGAATTTAATGATGAGCTAAAGAAAATGGGCTGAAGAACTCAAGAGAGAGCAGAGGGGAAATTAACAAGAACCCCACTGGCAGAGGCAGAGAAGAGAGCTAATCTGGCTGTAGCTCTGGTGTTTTCCTCTTGGCTTTCAGGCTCTCATTAGAATCAAAACCAAACAATTGGCATTCAGCAACTTGATTTCAGCTGTAATATGGCATTCTATTACTTCTTTGAGGATACTCTCATTAAGCTTTTATCCTTTTTCTTTTGCAATACAGTGGTTCCTTGGTATTCAGCGGCTTTGAAACTCAGTGAATTTGGTACTCAACGCATTTTAACATAAAAATTTTGTCCAGGTACTCGTGGTTTGTTTGGCACTCAATGCACAAGCTAGAACTTGTCGGTGTCGGCTTCCTTGTGACTCACTACATTATTCCTTATAGGGAAAAAATGTTTGGTACTCATTGTTTTTGGTACTCATTGTGCTTCCCGAAATCAGTTAACAATGAGTACTGTATTTCCTGCTCGGAATTTTAGCCCAGATCAATAAAACCAGTACTTTACACTGTTTTTCTCCCATTCCTTTGGTTTTTGCTTCCTGGAGCTGTATTCTGTATTCTGATTTACCAAACAAGCTCCTGGATGCAGATATACATACTCATACATGGGTGAACACACACAATTAAAAAACAACAGAGAAGTGAGTAACGTACAGTTTTGATCAATGAAAAGGTATAAAAAATTAAAAGTCCCCAAGCCTGAATCTCTTCATCCTGACCATGTTACTCTGACACTTACTATACTGACCTTGTTTATAGAAAGTGATGGTTTATAGCAGTGGTTCTCAACCTTTTTAATGCCGCGACCCCCAACCGGTCGTAAGTCGAGGACTAAACCGGTCGTAAGTCGAGGACTAAACCGGTCGTAAGTCGAGGACTAAACCAGTCGTAAGTCAAGGACTACCCAACCGGTCGTAAGTCGAGGACTTTCCCTGCCCGGGAGCGCCACGCATGCGTGGTTCCACCCCCTGCGCCGGCCGAGGCGTAGCTGGCAAGCGGCAGAGACGGAGCAGGCCGACCACCAGCTGGCCCAGCCCAAGGGAGGTAAGGCACCCGCTGGAAAAGGGGGAAAAAATGGCAGACAGCCTTGCTTGGCGACCCCCGTGAAATGGTCGATCGACCCCAAATGGGGTCCCGACCCATAGGTTGAGAACCGCTGGTTTATAGAAAAAATGGTTCAAACACTTACTTTCACCAATATAATTTTTGGTGACTCCTTGCATCCTCCTTCCTTCTTCTGATGCTCCCATTCAAACAAGGGACTGTAGTTTTCCAGCATGTGGACCATGATTTTGTTACAGATTTCCTGCTGCTTCATCCCTTCAAAGCCAGGTGGAACACTGCAAGACAAATGAAGCAGTCAATATATAAAGCAGGTTGAAAGCATCAAGCACNCAATATAATTTTTGGTGACTCCTTGCATCCTCCTTCCTTCTTCTGATGCTCCCATTCAAACAAGGGACTGTAGTTTTCCAGCATGTGGACCATGATTTTGTTACAGATTTCCTGCTGCTTCATCCCTTCAAAGCCAGGTGGAACACTGCAAGACAAATGAAGCAGTCAATATATAAAGCAGGTTGAAAGCATCAAGCACTGTGTGTTTTCTTTTCTAACGGCTTGAAATGAGGCAAATCTATGCCAGTCAAAGGAGGGAGCACAAAATAAGAGGGATGGGTCCGAACCATATTTGTTCTTGGACTGATTTAAGCGGTTTACAGAGTCAGCATATTGCTCCCAACAATCTGGGTTCTCATTTTACCGACCTCGGAAGGATGGAAGGCTGATTCAATCTTGAGACCCAACAGGATCGAACTCCAGGCTATGGGCAGAATTTCCCTGCAATGCTGCATACTAACCACTGCGCCACCAGGGCAGTATAACTATGTAACTATATAACTAGGATGCCTGCTAGGATGGTCCCCTAAAATGTTATGGAGTTCCAGAGGACTTCGGAGCAGAATCAAATGCATGCAGGTGGAGGTGCGTTTTGATAGCTAGAGAATATGCGTACTATTTGGAGAAGGTTGAAGGTATAGTGGCAAAATAACAATGCAAAGTACGATGGCCTTGCTAAACCAAACAGCAGAAGATCATGACAACGATTTTCAGCCACTGTTGCCAGGGTAGAAAAAAGATATGTGGGAGTCACATCGTGAAGGCTACTTCAAGTGAAGATAAGAGCGTCCCGTGATTGCTCATGATGATAGGAATCAGAGACCAAAAGCTAGTAGAATCTATTGTTGCAATAAAATTTCTCCCCCTCTGTCATTGAACAGCATGCCACCTGGCCGTACTGCAAGCTGATTCTAAAATGTCTGTCACTTGCAAAAGTAATTACTAAAAATGATCTTTTAGAGTCAGGCAACCAGTTCCAAGGTTCTTTGGGTACCAGCCCACCTGTTCAAATATATTTTAGCATGAAATAAGAGTCTTTTAAATAATCCTCTTTGGGAAACTTAAGAAGCTCCAAGCTCTTTCCCACATATATTCTCTTCAGCTTATTGTGAACAAAACTAGCTTGAAATCTTTCTCACTTGACTTGACCAACACCCTGGTAAAAACCTTGCTCATAATATCAATCTCCTTAATTAGTTCTGGGTCAGTTTCATAATTTACACTGAATTTCAGTAGAAGAACTGAGTAGCAATTCAAGTGGCAAATATTACCTGCCTTGTAAAAGTTATTTAATGTTAGAAGAGGGAAAAGAATTGAAACAGGGAAGGATGGTTATGTATGCATAGTTGCTCAAAAGGAAGACATGATTTGTCCACTCCAAAAAGAGCTCAGAAACAGATGATAGTCTGCTTTCTCGGACTTACTGCCAGCAAACCTAAGACAACCCTTCCATTAAAATAAAATGTGTGCTGCAGCTGCCAAAAAAGCCAACACAGTGCTAGGCTGCATTAACAGAGGGATAGAATCAAGATCACGTGAAGTATTAATACCACTTTACAATGCCTTGGTAAGGCTACACTTGGAATACTGCATCCAGTTTTGGTCACCACGATGTAAAAAAGATGTTGAGACTCTAGAAAGAGTACAGAGAAGAGCAACAAAG
>NW_015388747.1:72814-84242 GCF_001527695.2 Protobothrops mucrosquamatus
CCCTTTAATCTCCCATATTATTAACCCTGTGAGTGGTCCATTTTCTTTTTTTCCTGAAAACTCTTGCACAACGGGTGGTGTCCTCGTTGGCTCAGGAAACATTTTCTTCATCACACGCAAGAATTTTGATTGGGAAAGACACCCTTTGCAACACTGCATCCAAGGGAGAAAGAAGATTTGATAAGAAAATGGTGTCACATTTTGCCAGCCAGGCTTTAGTTAAACCATTTCCAATTACTCAGGAGCAAATTGCTATACTTTACTGGCACTGCCCTTATCTGTTTATTTTTAGCTCAATGCCTCACATAACTTTCCAAGAAATGATAGGCAGGAACTTCTGAAGGCTCTGATTCTTGGCTATATTTTGAAGCGGGAGAAGATATGTTCTTCCGTCCTATCAAATAACACTAGAAGTAAATTGCGCCGATGCTCTTTTGACAGTAGTAAGTGGATCAATTTTACACTGTGCCTTTAAATTGGACAGGAACCCCCGATTTGGCAATTACTACATTCACATCAAAGTGCAACCTGGTGACCAACAGATACCGGTATAGTAATCCTTATCTTATGCCCACATAGGGATTGGAAAATTCATCATTAAGTGATGCAATCATTAAATGAGGTATCATATGACCGGAACATGATTTTACAACCTTTTTTGCCACAGTCGCTAAGCGAATCATACATAGTTGTAAAGCAAAACTTCATGTGACCCACAAACTTGTGACCTCCTTCCGGCTTCCCCATTGATTTTGTTTGTTGGAAGCTGGCTGGGAAGCTTGCAAGTGGTGATCACGTGACCTTGGGACACAGCAACAGTTGAAAATCCAGGCTGGTCGCTGAGTATTCAGAGCATAATCATGTGGCCATGGGGATGCTGCAATGTTTATAAGTGGGAAGACTTATAAATAACTTTTTTCAGCATCATTCTAATTTTTAACAGTCACTAAATGAGCGGTCATTAAGTGAGGAGACCTATATGTTATTACACAGAACAGACAAAAAACCTGGGAAACGTAAGAGCTGTATTCAAAGGGATGAAAGATAAGATTTGTAAAACAAATAAACACTCCCATTTTTTTTCTTTGCAATTCCATTAACTCAAAATCTCAAGGTTTGCCGTGTCTAAGGCATGACAGGGCCTGATTTCTTTGTAGAAATCTGGATGCATTTAAATCATTGCTCATTTTTCTTCCCACCCCACAAATCTGGGATAATGCTAAAATGACTATGTCATGTTTCCCCAAAATTCCCCACTAATTATGCTTTTTAGAGAACTCATTTTTCAGTAAAGCAAAGCTGATGAAATCAGGGAACAGGACTCGGAAGGTTGAGAACTTGAGAAATACTGGAAAAAAGGGGAAAAAGAAACTTGAGATTATGAACATTTAGCTGTAAACACTGACGGATCACCTTCTCTCTCTATTTTATTAATATTTGGGCAAGCTGGATGCTCTATCTAAGCTGTAGAAAAAGTACTTCCATGGTTAGATCCAATGAATTAGTTTCCTACAGCAGAGTCAGAATATTTGACTGTGAGGCGCTATCTGGGCGCTATCTAACAAAATGAAATTCAATGGTGAAAAAAGTAAGGTTCTACATTTAGGCAGGAAACACCAAATGTACAGGTATAGTATAGGGGGTACCTTGCTCAATAGTAGTAACTGTGAGAGGGATCTTGGAGTCCTAGTGGACAATCACTTAAATATGAGCCAGCAGTGTGCTGCAGCTGCCAAAAAGGCCAACACAGTGCTGGGCTGCATTAACAGACGGATAGAATCAAGATCACGTGAAGTATTAATACCACTTTACAATGCCTTGGTAAGGGCACACTTGGAATACTGCATCCAGTTTTGGTCACCGCGATGTAAAAAAGATGTTGAGACTCTAGAAAGAGTACAGAGAAGAGCAACAAAGATGATTAGGGGACTGGAGGCCAAAGCATATAGGGAACGGTTGCTGGAATTGGGTATGTCTAGTTTAATGAAGAGAAGGACGAGGGGGGACATGATAGCAGTGTTCCAATATGTCAGGGGTTGCCACAAAGAAGAGGGAGTCAAGCTATTTTCCAAGGCACCTGAAGGCAGGACAAGAAGCAACGGATGGAAACTAATCAAGGAGAGAAGCAACCAAGAATTAAGGAGAAACTTCCTTACAGTTAGAACAATTAACCAGTGGAACAACCTGCCTCCAGAAGTGGTGAATGCTCCAACACTGGAAGTTTTTAAGAAGAGACTGGACAGCCTTTGTCCAAAATGGTATAGGGTTTCCTGCCTGAGCAGGAGGTTGGACTAGATGACCTCCAAGGTCCCTTCCAACTTTATTATTATTATTATTATAAGTGAGGCAGGTCCCTGGAGATGTCATCTTACAATCAGTCCCTGCTGGAAATGATTTTTCTACAGTCCTGCTGAAAGAGGCTTTTGTCAAGGGGGACATGGAAGATCTTGTGGAAATCCTACAGATATCTGCTATAAGTACATTAATATCGAGGGTAGCTAATGTGGCTTCTAATGAAATGGACCATAATTCCTTGTGGGGCAAGCTTCTTCTGAATCTCCTGGTCTAGTTTGATGTCCGTCTTGTCCACTTGGAGGCCATGGTCAGTGAAGCTATGTAGTCTAGGTACAGCTGTTGAAAGAAAGTCATTTGAAGCTCCAAACTCCTACTCCGCTTAAGTAGATTTTGTTTGCTTGACAGTTGTTCAGCGTGTGCCAATTCCCCTTTCATCGGAATTGGGGCAGAAAGAAGTGAGGATTGCTTTCAGGCTCCAGTAACAAATCTAATTCACTTCTCATGAAGCTTGGGTCCAAGCAGAAAATGCTAACTGGAAGATGCATAACTCTCTTTTTTGTCCAAGAGCATCTATTTCTGCACAGTTTAGGGCTATAAGGCACAGTCTTCAGGTCCTCTTAAATTTAAGACTGCCAGAAACTGCAAATAGTTCTCCTGCAGAAATACAGAACAGACATTTGTGTCACTCCAGTTGTTTCAAAGTAGACTGGGAAGCTGTTATGACACGTCTGTTTCCCACCCTTGGATTTAGAAATGAAAATAGAGAAGATAAAAAATGTAGTGGCCTTGATTGGCTCTTCTATCAATAAATACTGGAGAATGTACTTGTAACCATCCTGTTCTGATCCTTTTCCATCACCACCGTGGGTGACCTCTGGTGGTGAATAATAAAGAGGAGACAGGACACCTAGAAAAGCTATCTTTTGGGCTTAATCTCTATTCTGGAAGTGGAGAAAATAATTAAGCACTCTGCTAAACCTCTCAGTTCTCTCTGGACACCACAGTTGATAGGTGATGGGAGAGTTAGCTTTATCTCAAAGAGCTGTGTTTCATTTTACACTAAAATGAATGTCTTTTAGGCAAGTTGCCACAGTTAACTGACTGGATTAGAGTAGTGTATTCATCAGGTCAGTTAAGTGTGTCAAGAAACAGGTCTCGCACTAGTTCTAGGAGCCTGGGAACTAGAAGAAAGAAGAAAAGGCACATAGTAGATCTCTGTCCCAGATGGCAGTAGAGACATTTATACTAAATCTAATCGAATTTGGTGCAAACCTGTAAAAGACACCTGCCAATTGCTGAGTCACCCAATCTGACAAAATCAAATTACAGCACATTGGCATTTCATTAGAAGACTTTGAAGAATTTGATTACATGGAGGTGAAACTTGGATGACTGAGAATCTCCACAGACATTTAGCTACGCACTTTGAGATGAACATCCTTCGAATGGTGCAGGAGTATGAACGGATTTCCAGAAAACATTGCAGACTACAGGAACCATTTGCGCTTCTGTTTGAGATGCAGACAACACAGACTCATCCCCAACAGCATGTGTCCCTGTCCTCAACAGTGAAGGGACACAGGGCAGAAAACATCATGCAGCCAAGAAGGGTCCACACACCTTTGCACTACTCAGGGGACCCTGAGGACACAGATAAACTTCCAAGGGACCTTAATGACTCTCTAAGAAGGCAAATGACCAGCTGTCTGCAAGGAATATAAATCCTGCCATTCCCCACCATCCAGTCAGAGCTGAAGAAGCTTCTTGGATGAGAAGCGAAACGCCTTCAAAGAAAAACAAGAAAGTCCAGTTGCCTCCTGAAAAAGCCCCTTTGGGACAACCATGACCTAGATGACTGAGAATCTCCATAGACATGGAAATGAAACATTATAATCTCTGGTGAATCATGTCTAATCACACACCAGAATGGCAGCATTTTGTAATTAAATATTGTCCAGAACTATCTCTAAAAAAAAATGGGAGTATGACTAAAATCATTAAGCAGGATTAAGGGATATGGCGCAGCTCAAACATGGGTGCAATTAAGCTCTTGTATTTACCTCAGGGCTCCTTTTTTTGCAATTAGATACCTGGCAATTTTGCAACAGGTAAAGAATAAGGAATGAAAAAAAAGGAGGCAAAGTGTACAGACATAGAGGGAGGGCAACATAATTTTGCTGAGACATTTGCCTAGATTGGAGCCACAAAATGAGAAGAAGGACGATTAACTGAGGAAATGCAATGCTGCCTTGTTTCACACTTCATGCCAACATCCTGTCTTTGAGAACTATATTAATGTTTTAGTATTCTTCTTCTCCCTGTTAACTATTTTGTCACAAACATAATATATAGAAGACAGGTCAATAACTTGAAAATAGATTTATTAGTTTAAAAATGGGGGGGGACGGTTTCACAAGGGGTGGGAATCAATGTCGTAATAATGTATTAATAATCACTATTCAACAAGGGCAGGGCTGGGGAACCTTGGCCCTTTTAGGACTTGTGGACTTCAACTCCCAGAAGCCAGCTTAGGAATTCTGGGAGTGGAAGTCCACAAGTCATAAAAGGGCCAAGGTTCCCCACCCCTGAACCAGGAGGATAATATGTGAATATTTGTTGGGGGTTTTTTTTGATGCACTTTTTCTTTTTTAATGTCTTCATTGTTTCTATTCCCTTTCTTTTTTATCCTTTTTTTGGAGTTTTCTATTTTAACCTTGTCTTGAATAAAATAAAAATAGACACACACAGAGACAAAAGAGAACTATATTAATTCTTATTTTTTTCTCAGGAAACCCCGTGAGTTAACATTAGCAACTCTGAGCCAAGCTACCTGTGAGGTTGTGTCACTTAACCAACAGGGTGAATCATAAGCAGATACATACCTTCCATTTGGAGACTGTTTTACATTTACGAAAGTGTATGTGTGTGCACCTTTGAGTCAGTTTTTGATCCTGCCAACTGCCTGGACTAGTCCTTGCAGTTTTCTTAACAAGATTTTCCTGAAATGAAAACTGCTGTGCTTTCTTTCCAGAGCGGAGAGAATGACTGGCTGAAGGCCACCCAGTTGGCTTCATAGCTAAAGCAGGACTAGATCTCCCAGTCTCCCAGTTTCTAACCAGGTGCCTTAACCACTATACCAAACTGGCTCTCTTTAAGTATATAAAAATGATTTATTATTATTTCTTTTACTGTCTGCCAACTCTAACTGGGTCCTTTTAAAACAAAAAAGCCCCTTAATTTGTCTTAGTCAGTCAAGCAGCTTCATTAGAACAAATTCTTATTACTTGCCTTGCCCCATCCTTGTCACAGCCATTAAATTATTTGTATCTCTGGTAAAAACTGAGGGGAAAAATGACTCCATCATATCAAGCTCAATTGCTATAACTTCAAGGACACATCAATGTAGTCTTATTAGTTCTTATTAGTACTTACTACATAAGCCTTATGTAGTTTCATATTCTTAGCAGCAATATGGAAGTTTTCCATTGCTTCTTCTGGGATTCTTTGATTTCCTAATCTTGCTACAGTCCTAGCACTCATTCAAACTCTCCCATCCAAATACTCATCAGATCCAACCCTGTTTAGCTTCTGAGCCCAAACAATTTAAGGAACGGACCAACATTACTATAGTATCCCAAAACCGTCCTTCAGTACAAAAGCCACTTATTTCTTCTCATCTAGGTATGCAGCTCATGTGGCTTTCAGTTCGGCATGAAATTCAACCGGTGATTTATCTTTAATTGCTCCATCTCAATAAATGTAAGTCATTACATACCGGTAACACGTTAAATCAGCTCTGATAATTATCTCTAATTACTGACACCATCAAACTATATCATTTTTAAAACTAAATATTTACATTCTACTCCATTAAAATACCACTTCTTTTCCTGAATAGTTTCATTATTTTATTTGCCCAGAGAGATTATTTTGTCATATAAACTCAAAGCAAACATTTGCCTCTTGTAAAGGAAGGTTTAAAGACTCCAATTATAATTTTGCAAGAAGTGAGCATAATTAATACATAGGTCTATATAAAAACAAACAAATAACAGAATTTTCCATTCTAGGTTGCGTTTGAAGGTGAGAGAGGACTCATTAGAAAAGAGCCTGACGTTGGGAAAGATTGAAGGCAAAAGGAGAAGGGGACAATGGAGGATGAGATGGTTAGATAAGTTTCATCAACGCAATGAGCATAAATTTGGGCAAAATCCATAAGATAGTGGAGGACAGGTGAGCTTGGTATGCTATGGTCCATGGGGTTGCAAAGATTTGGACATGACTTAGCAACTAAACAACAACAGCAAATTCAACAGATGTCTACATCAAAACGAATGACACCATGATTACCTATCATTCAGCATTGATTATTCCTAACTGAGAACTGCTCTCCAAGTTCTCCTCCAATCTTTCTGTGTAGGATCCTAAAATCCAAGCTATTTAAAACAAGCCTTCCATCACTGAGTTACTTGTTCAGTTTGAATGAACCAAGTGCCAAAACACGAAATCTTGCAAAAGTCTACCTGAAAGCATTCCATTTAGAAGAACTGGGGGGGGGGAGAAAGGCGTCAAGTTAAATTCTTTCAACATTTCTTTTTATTAAACGAAGAGTAAAGACTGTGCCAGAAAATATCAAAACACGAGCAACAACCCTATTTGTATATGGCACAAATAAAATCCCTGAGAGATTTTTCATCGCTGCCCACTGCTCAACCTTCTTCAGATTCCGCAGGATTGTAAACAAGGAATGTTAAGGAAAAACACCATTACAGAACAGCAAAGAAAAGGAACAAATACTTCATAAGAACAGCATTAAAATAGCTCAAAGAAAAAGATTCTTGTTTTATTATGAAAGGAGTAAAGGAATTCTAACCTCACTGAATTTTTTTGAACAAGGACAGAGAAGAACCAATGGAAATCAAGAGGTTTGGTTTAGTGGCTAAAGTAATGGCTTAGAAACCAGGAGACTGGAATTCTAGTTTACCTTAACAATGAAAGATGGCTGGGTGACTTTGGACTAGACCAGGGGTAGGCAATCTTGGCTCTTTTATGACTCGTGGACTTCAACTCCCAGAATTCCTGAGCCAGCGTGGCTCAGCTTGGAAACCTCTCCCTTTTCCCTCAGCATAGCTGGCTCAGGAATTTTGGGAGTTGAAGTCCATGAGTCATAAAAGAGCCAAAGTTGCTTACCCTTGGGCTAGACACACTCTCTCATCCCAACCCACTTCACAGGATTGTTGTTGTGGAGAAAACAGGAGGAGAAAGGAGTATTAAATGTGTTTGCTGCCATGAGTTACTTATAAAAGTAATAAAGGTGGGATAAAAATCAAATAAATAAGTAGCCCTTATTTTTTCTAACAGCATCCTGGTAATATAAATATTGCTGTTCTTTGCATCAGAATACAGGATTTATTGTTTCTATATCCTACAACTGCATTCATACAAAATCAAAATGGATTTTGCCTGACTTATAAAATAAATATAGTGCCAAAACAAGAGCATGTGTTAATGCATAATCACAGGAGAAGAAACCAATGTATAAATCACAGCAGTTCATTCATAAAAACAGATTCAAACAAACACAGCGCCTAAATTACCCTACTATATAATGTGTCCTTACAGCACAAGTTTAGCCATTTTAAGCCTGATCCAAAGGATAAGGAAAGGGATATGTTGAATATGAATCCTATAAAATATAAGCCATTCATAGTTGTTTCGGGTTCAGATACCCTTGAAATGAAATAATATAATATTTTATAAGACAATGAGATGTTTTAAAATATAAAATATTTTTTAAAATCCTATTTTCCTCTCTGAAGTGCTTGCCTTTTGAACATCCAAACATTTTTGACATGCCACATGGCTGCTAGACACACAAAGAGATCAACCAGGCCAGTATCTAAGTAGCTGTCACACCATCAGGTAGATCAGACTAAGAAACCAATGCTATATAAGTGACAGGCCTGTTTTTATTGTAACAGTTATAATAACAGACTCTTGCAAGCCTGGATGTGCTTCTCTCCTCCCTCCCTTTATCTTGGTTTGAACTAGGGAAGGGCTTGTCTGAGAGTCTTTTTTCATTTCTTAGAATGTGCAGTTGTCTGATCATTGCCTTAGTGGTGATTTTCAAGGCTATTCCCTATGCCCTTTACACTAACATACTATTTTGTACATTAGCTAGCTATGCTTCTCTGGGGTCCCTACCATAGGTCTGCCTTATAACTGAAGATTCTCTCAGCGAGGGAGATAAAATCAGAACCTGGAAAGAGCTTACCAAAAACAGTTTGGTCCAAAAACAGTAGCAAGGTTGGAAACAGTCATCTTGTTCTCAGTGTGATGATCAGCAACCCGTTTCAGGAAATGGCAAAGATACTTAAGGAGACAATAGTGAGTCTCAGGCATCTGCCTCAAAAGGTCTCTTAAATCGCTAGTCTCCAGGCCACACTTCTGGCTGGCTGTAAAGAGAGAAAGAAAACATGATATACCTATTCTGTGGTGCGTATCAAACAAAAGTAGCAGAAATGAACTGTACTGAATTTTTTTAAAAAAAGAGAATGGATAGTAATGTGAAGATTATCATCAAAGCAAGTTCCTTAACTAAACTATGAATTTATCTTTCTGTTTTGCTCCAACTGCAATTGTCAACTTTGAAAATGAGCGTGGCTGCAGCCATTTTCCCTACTCATTTTTGGTTGACACATAGCATGGAGGGAGGGGGGTTTACCAGGTGCTTCATTAGACTAAACAGATTTTCTCCCATGGGAACCAAGGTCATTGGCTGCTCCCGGGACCGCAGGCTGGGCGTTTTGTGAAAAGCCCACCAAGAAGATGTATTGGGGAATGTAGTAGCTTGCATACCTTTAGGGGTGGGATTTCTTAACTTTGTATTAGGGATTGTTACGTGTCTATTCAGACTTGGTTTCACTTTTGACGTGCTGATATTTTGTATCAATAAACATGTTCTTTGAGGAACTTGCAAGCCTCGGAGTTCTGCTTTATTTGTCTCTGTCTGTCGGAACCATGATAGCAATTTGATCTGACACTTGTTCCTGCTTAGCATTTTGTCCCTAAACCAAGGCCTGCAAATCTTCTTCAAACCATGACTATGCAGTATGGGCTAACTGTAACTGGCCAGGTCAAATGTCCTGCTAAACGAGGGCTAGAAAAACACATATCCAAAACAGAGGAAGGAGGAAAAGTTCAAGTTTATAGAAAGTTCCTCAGCTGGGGAAGTTGAGAATGAAAGTGGGAATTGGTTGACTGCTCTGCAGCTGGGGTGTCCAACCTTGGCAAATGTTAAGACCTGTGGACTTCAACTCCCAGAATTCCCCTGCCAGCATGGCAGCTGAAGTTCACAGCTTAGAATGTTACCAAGGTTGGAGACCTAGGTCTACAGAATACTAAAACCTTTTTAGGAGAAGACCTAACAGTACTGCAAACCTATCCAGGTTTTTGTAGCAGACTGTTGTAAAACAGGATAATGCATTATTAAATGAAAAGATGAAGCTAGGCCTACTGAATTCAGCTTCTTCAATATAAACCAAGTAAACAGTACAGTTATAGCTACCTTGACTACGAGTACTTTTATCTTGAAAGAGATTAGCATCTTGCTGGTTTTCCACAAAATTATAAAAGGTCTTTGTTAAAACAGAAAAGTACCAAATCAGCTGAAAAGTCAGCAGGAGCTTGTAGGAGGCAATTAGTGTGCAAAATATTTTCTAATCAGGCAGATAGCCAGAAAACCTGCTTCCTTATGAAAGAGATTGGATCCTGGGGCTCATAATTGAGTCTTTGTACTATTATTTAGATAAAGTGCATTACTATATAATTTATTGTCATGGTGAAGAGCCCTGGTTTGATGCATGCATTACACAAAGCCGGGATCTAAAAACCTTAATGTTTGAACAAGTTATAGTGGTCTGGGTCATACTCAATGCTATGTCATGAAACACGAAACCTCCCAGAGTCTTTGGTAGCTGGGTGGGCATACAAATTTTATAAACAAGCACTCACTTGGTTCATACAATATGCTAAGAAACACCAATCAGAACTGTCTGCCAACCTGACCTTGGTATCCTTAAAGTAACCGGCTTGTTTGTAACTTGTATTTGGCTTTTGCTCAAGAAAGTAAAATCAGTCCAGCAATAGAAAAAGACTCATTTCTTTCTAAACTTTGTGAAGAAAGAAAGGAGGCAATCTAACCTTACGAAAATATGAAAGTCGATTATTCTGGTCCACTTCACTCTTAAAGCTAAGATTTCTTAACCCTGATTTTCTGAAAAAGTTATTCTAGCTTGGCTTCCTATATACAAGTAGTCCTTGACTTACAACCATTTGTTTAGTGACGGTTCAAAGTTAAAATGGCACTGAAAAAAGTTGACTTATGAACTTTTTTCCCCACTCTTATGACCACTGCAGCCTCCCCATGGTCATGTAATCAAAATTTGGATGCTTGGCAACTGGCATGCATTTATGACGGTTGCAGTGTCCCAGGGTCACGTGACCGCCATCTGCGAACTTCTAACAAGCAAATTCAATGGGGAAGCCAGATTCATTTAACAACCATGTTACTAACTTAACAACAGCAGTGATTCAGTTAACAACTTTGGTAAGAAAGGTGGTAAAATGGGACAAAACTCACTTAACAACTGTCTTGCTTAGCAACAGAAATCTGGGGTTCAATTGTGGTCATAAGTCGAGGGCTACCTGTAATACTAAACTCGTAAGACTGGGGTTTGCACATCACACTGTGTTTACCATAAACGAACAAAGCAGTGGTGTCTGCATTGGATGTGGTGAGAATTTAGTTTTTAAAGAGCTATAAAGACATACGCACAATAAAATATGCTTGCTATATTGCAGTGGTGGCGAACCTATGGCACGGGTGCCAGAGGCGGCACTCAGAGCCCTCTCTGGTGGCACGCGTGCCGTCGCCCCTGTCCTAGGCCTTCAGCTGGGTTTTATAAAACCTTTTTGCTTTAGGCTTCCGCCGCCATGTGCAAAAAAAAAAAAAAAGGTTCAATCAGTCAATTTCAACTTCTCGCAGGAAAAAAAAAGATCTTGCAAAGTTGGAATTGATTGATTGAACTTTTTAGTCCCACCCAGTCTGCCGTTACCACCACAGCCACGCCCA
>NW_015388748.1:0-20000 GCF_001527695.2 Protobothrops mucrosquamatus
CACATTTACCACTTCTATGGGGCACCACAACGCATTATCTCAGGTAGAGGGGTCCCATTCACGTCAAAGTTCTGGAGAGCTTTTCTGGACCTCCTCAGAACCGAGCAAGGATTTAGTTGTAGTCACCATCCGCAGGCAAATCACGTGGCCTAAATTCAAATCCCTGCACTGAGACATTTTCCAAAGGACTGGACACTTTTCAGAGAACATAATCAATTTCACGTCAGAAGCAAAAAGGAAAAAAAAGTTCCAGAAAATGTGAAAAATGTGAAAAAAGGAGGTGAAGCAATGTGAAAAAAGGAGGTGAAGAAGGAGGACTGAGGAAGATTTTGTCCTCGCCGTCTGGAATCGGGCTTAACAAAGCCCTCAATACTCTCAACGCAACTTCAAACCAGGCACAATTTGAGAAAACCATCAGTTAAATAATTGCAGAGACCAACTATTGAACAAAAAAAACCAGAGAGATGGAAATTCCAATTTATGAAAAACTTCCTGACCTTTTAATGTACAAGGATCCAAAGTACAGGAGCTTAACAATAGAAAAAATTTAATACATACTTTATAAACAACATATTTACATCAGAAATCACTTAGACAGTGGCAAATTCCTTTGTCACAAATATAAATTAATATTAATTACTGTATTTAGTCATAGGGATTTCATTGTCCCTTTAAGTCCATGACTTTATGCACCAGAGCTCTTCTGCCCCAGATTTTTGGGGGAAAACGCAACAGTAGGGTTATCGTAGCTGGACCACTGGTAGAAATCCAACAGCAGCAGAATCTTTTCCTTCAATTCTCCAATAAAACTTCATAAATGCGTCAAATCAGGCACAAACCCAAATTTCATAGGCCACCCTCCCACTAACATTTTATAATTCCCAACCCGGTCAAGAATAGAACATACAAACATTAGGGATTTATTATGCTTACAATTTCATTGTAACGATACCCCACCTAAAACTATCGGCCCCAAATGTATTTCGCCCTTATAGGAACAAGTCAAAACTTAGGAGTGAAACAGT
Organism: Protobothrops mucrosquamatus; assembly: GCF_001527695.2. Taxonomy (NCBI): domain Eukaryota; kingdom Metazoa; phylum Chordata; class Lepidosauria; order Squamata; family Viperidae; genus Protobothrops; species Protobothrops mucrosquamatus. The sequence goes on from NW_015388748.1 coordinate 1,026, forward strand.
AACAATTCGAATTAAGTAACGATCAGGAACATATCAGAACTTAGGGGTGAAATAGCAACTATTCTAATTAAGTAGCAATTAAGCAACATATCAGAAATTAAAAGTGAAAGTGCCCACCCGAAAACTATCGGTCAAAGTATAGAATTGCCCTTATAGGGACATGTCAGAAATTAGGACTGAAATAATAACTAATTAATTCTATTCTAATGAAGGAACACATCAGAAGTTGAGAGTGTACACTTCTTAGGGACAAAATAGCAACTAGTCTAATTAAGTAGCAATTAAGCAACATGTCAGAAATTAAAAGTGAAAGTCTCCCACTTGAAAATTATCAGTCCAACTATATTTTGCTCTTATAGGGACATGTCAGAAATTAGGGGAGAAATAGTAACTATTCTAATTAATTCAATTCTGATTAAGTAACAATTAAAGAACCTATCAGAACTTAAGTGTGAAAAACTATGGGCCCCAAATATATTTTACCCTTACAGAAACACTAGAATTTGGGAGTGAAATAGTATCTATTCTAATTAAGTAACAATTAAGGAACCTATCAGAACTTAAGTATGAAATAATAACTATTCTAATTAAGTGACAGGAACCCGTCATAGCTAAGGTATGAAAGATTTGTTCTAATTAACTAAGAAGATAAAGTTCTTGGCTTCCCAGTTCTGTTGGACAGATCTGGAATTCAATTCGTCAACCTCAATTCAAACCATGTAATCATAATAGGACCTTAAACTCCATAGTGTCTTTTCTACAATCATAGTTTTGCAGGTGGGAGAGAAAAAAAGAGGAGTGCATGACATACTCATGGATGGACACAGTTATGCAAACATACAACAGGCCCCTCTAGAAACCTAGAAAAACGGTCTGATTATTTCCTTATTATTTCACTGGTTACCTTTTAACACTTAAGGAACTTGACTTGGCAGTGGAACTCTTTTTATCAAAAATTATGGCTCAGAATTGTTGCTGGGGTCACAAAATTCACTCGAGAGGTGATAAACTCGGGGATGCTACTCACAGAACTTTTCAGCATGTATTTTTGGCCATTGCATTTTTAAAAGCAATAATTTAACCCAAAGAAATAGATTCAGGGCCAAGTCCGCACACATGAACACACGTATACATTTCAGTGCAGGGAATATATCCGTCGAAGTTGGGGTTTGTTTGTTTTTTTGAGATGATGCTGAGAAAGATCATCAAAGTATAACTATGACTCAGATCTTTGCCACCGTTGTATAAAAATTCCCTGTGGGTCAAAACTCCATGTTTCCCTTCACTCCATGAGAGGCTTCCTTCATCTTGCTTAGTTCGTTGGTTCCTTTCTGTGGATGGCAGCCATTGGGGTTTTTGAACCTTCCTAACCAGAAGTGCTAAATTGACCATCTTGGGATGTTCAAGGAATACTGCCTGAGCTGGACCCCTCCCTCAGCTCCCTTCTCCAAGCCGCATCCCTGGTGTTCCCATGGATCATGAGGAGAAGGAGAGGAAAAAACAGGAGCTCCACAGTCAATTTCTGAATACTGAAGTCCCCCAGTGCTGTGGACATACTGTCCTCTCCTTCACAACCATGGAAATGAAAGTTCTGCCTTCATTTAAAAAGTGTTCTTTGTCCATATAGCACTGCTCGAAGTCCCAACGTTGCTAAGGTAAAGAAAAGCATGGAGAACAGAAAAGGAAGGACGAGATCACAAACCATCCCTTCTTCTTTTGTTTCGTTTTCTGGCATTCTGGCAACCTTAAGTCCACAAACTTGCAAGTCTCTTGTCTTCGACAAGATTTCCAAGCATTCTCGCCAAAGGTTGGCTTCACCGTTCTCTAATTCAGTCTCGCTCCTGCCCTCCCCAACGCCAATTTTTTATTCAACTACTGTAGTTATTGAGGTCTTCTCTATCATTCCCCTCCAGCAGCAAACTGAACCTCAACTCCAAAGGGGTGTTCGCTTTCGTCTCCATCTGTATCCTACGCAGCCGTCTGTCCATTTTGTGAAATGTGCAGAACTCAAGTTGGCATTGCAGACACAAACACTAAATCTTCATTCCAAAACCTAGGGGGAAGACTTGACCTTGTTCTCTACGGGTCCCTTGGTGCCAGTGAAGACCACTCCCAACGTTCAGCCAGTGTACTGACGGGAGGCAAATTTGGGTCTAAAATTCAGGCCCCTTGGTGGGTCCTGTTCTTCTGACCCACCACCAATTCTTACAGCCCAAAGCTCTACAGCACGATATTCAGGCTTTCTGGTTCCAGCATGGATGGCCCAGTAACTGTTGTTTCCGTGGGCCGGACTAGCACTTTCCGTTGGCCTCTGCTTCTGGGCCTCTAGGTTTTCCAGCCACTCCAGTTATACTCTGGATTGTTCTTCTGCTCTAAGGGCCTATCCAGAGGTGATCGGTGCTGGATGGGAGACTTGACACCAATTGGAGATTTCTGAGAAGCTGGAGAGCGAGGATCAGCGATCTGGGAGTGCGTAGGGGGAAGGAGTTGCTTGTAATCAGCAGATTTATCTGGGTGGAAAGGCCTGTAATGGTCTGAAGGCCCTTGCCCATGATAACCCAAGGGGGGTCTATGGTCAGACATCCTGCGGAAATCTTGTTGGTAATTCTGGGACCGGAATTCATCGATTCTTCGTCTCTTGGCATCATGGTAGTATCTGGAAGAGAAAGAAGTAATCAAACATTCAACTCAAATGAAGAGGCAAAATGACCGTATCTTGGGATGCTTAACTCCCTCTGGTGCCAAGAGTCTGGAAGAGAACAGGAAAGCCTCTGCCAGCCCAGTTCAGCAGTATCCCCCAGGAGAGAGACTAGAAGAAGGAAAGAAGATTGACAAAAGAAGAAGAGTGACAAAAGCCCAACTGCTTTGCACTCTGGATCATGTCCATGGAGATTCTCAGTCATCCAGGTCATAGTTATCCCAAGGATGCTTTTTCACGAGGCAACTGGAAAGTCTGGTGGCCTCGTGAAAAAGCATCTTTGGGCTAACTGTGGGTCATGATATCACAAATGCTTGCAAAAGGTTGTCAGAAATCATAGACTCATAGGGCTGGAAGATCTTGGAGATCTTCTAGTCCAACCCTCTGCTCAACGCAGAAGACTCATACCATCCCAATCAAATGGTCGTCCAGTCTATTTTTGAAAACCTCCACTGGTGGAGCACCCAGAATGCCAGTAGACAAGGTAGTTGATTTAATTGTTCTCACTGTCAGGAAATCTGTCGGTTGGATCTTTTTTTTAACGAACTTTTACTCATTACCATCTCTTCCATAAACTAGACATTTGTTGGCATAAGATGGGCAGGGAGATCAGGCTTTCGAGATTCTGTTATTATATCCTACAACAGTAGAGTTCCACTAGTCCTTGCCATCTCTGCTCTGTGATCTGGCTGACAAACACCACCGCTTTTGGCATGATGACTCCTGCAGAAGCCCAACAGTGCTGCCAAGTGGCCTGCATATCACCTCACCTGTATTCACGCTGCTCCCGGTAATCTCGTTCACTGTTGTACTGCTCATACGGGCGTTTACGAGAGACGTTGCTTGGCCGGTAGTTTGCTGAGCTCCGATACTGTTCTGCGCGCACCTGGCGATCCGCATAGTGGCGCTCCTTGTACCAGGGCTGCTCATATGGGTAGTAACGGTTTCTGCTCCAACTTTGAACGGCGTTGCCACTGTAATTAAATTTGCGGTCCCTCTGCCACTCGCTCCGTTCTGCATGACAAGGAGGGGGAAGAAGGTAGCACTCTTTTCACAAGAAGCCCAAGGATCTTATCCACTTGGACTTCATCATCTGTACTCCACGTTTGTCTATCATTCATTTGATTTTTATTACCTCTTTTTTAAGAGAACCAGAAAAAGGAAGAGGAACAGTAACACAATAATAATGTCAACCTTGCAATGGACCTGGCCGAAGCCATTTTCCTTGTCTCCAGCTACCATAAGATGGGGGGGGGGGGGAGAGAGAAATGGGATATTTTCAATTAGACTGAACATTTTTCTATCCCATGGGAACCAAGGTCATTTCTGTTTCCCTCAGAAAGGCCACCTGGATGTGTTATTGGGGAACGCAGTTGATTGCATAGCCAGTGGGGTGGGCCTGTAACTTTGTATTACTGTTGCTTTTGGGAAGGGATTTTAGTCTTGGTTTCACTTTTGACCGTGCCGATACTTTGTATCCAATAAACATGTTCTCAGAGGAAACCTCAAGCCTCGGAGTTCTGTTTTATTTGGCCTCATTTATCAGAACCATGACAAATAATAGCATTAATAGTGGGAACAGCCCATCCCGAGTTAAACTGGAAGGCCCTTGAACCAGGTGGCCCATATAGTTCCAGCAAGGGGATCAAGAGTGGTCATGCATTGCCACCTCCCCCATCTCAGGATGCAAGATGGGACCTCAGGAAGAAGGGAAGAGCCTCTCTGGTGTTTGAGATCATCTTTGTCAGATCTGCCCTCACACTGCTTCAGTCCTGCATCACTTTGATGGCAGCCTGCCCTAAAATATGGGGAGGGGAGATGGCAGGATGCAGGAAGGGAAGATGACAGGAACCAGAAATGCCAACCAGAGACAACAGCTGAATGATCCAAGGACACAAGCATGGGAAAGGAATACGAATGCCCACCAAAAGAAGCACCAAACTTTGGGAATTGTTACCAAAACACCTAATTTGACCCACATTGGACACTAGCAAGGTGACCAGGGGGAAGGGCTTGGGAGAAAGGGAAAATTACTGGGTTTATGCTGGAATCCTCAGATCTAGCTTTGCTTACACTGTCACCACTTGCCTTTAGTAAAATTACACCTTTCGCTACAAATGGAGTCAAGAGTTTTTCTTTCCTAAAAGCTCAAGCTGGGACAGGCCTGACAACCTCTCACCTGTGTTGCAGAAATGCCTTCTACTTGACTGCTTGTAGTTCTCCCGTGGATGTCCATGCATCTGGGGAGGGTGAGGAGGTGGCTGCTGCAGCCTCTGAGCATGAGGACTATGGGGGACAGGAGTCATCTGAGCATCTCGACTGGGCCCAGGAGCATCTGGACGAAGGGGCCGCTTGCCGCTCGTTGCCTCTTCCTTCTTCTTCTGTTCCTGCCGAGCAGAAAGACATCAACGGGATACTCAAAAGGCAAACACTGACAATTATATGAGTTTTATTAACCAGGAGCGGTGGAGGAGGGAGGTCCCTGGAGAATATTTGAGGGCCTCCTCTAGAAGAAAGGATTAAACAAAGAAGAAGTGAAAGCCTTTAAGGCTTCTCTCCTCCCACCCCTTCAGTTGTGACCAAAGATGCCTTCATCATCAAGGTTTGCTAGGCCAGCCACTTTTGGCACCCCAGGGGCCTCCACAATTGTACTTGGCAGGCAACCTGAGGAAAGAGTAGTGCAAGTCCATCAATGGAGACAGGACAGCCACTTGTCTGAAATCATATGGGGTCTCCTGCCTGACCAGGGGGTTGGGCTAGAAGACCCCCAAGGTCCCTTCAAGCTCTATTCGGATTGCTTAATAAAGAGATGATTCCAGCCAAAGGAGCTACATTCTCGCAGAAAATTACAGTCCCATCAAGGAGTCTCACAGAAGACACCACGGCTTTGTTCCCCAACCTACGCCCCCCGAGAACTGAAGGCTACCAATCCTAAAAATAGGATTTTTCCTCCTCTCTTCTAGAACCCAACTTCTGGCCCTTAAGAGAGCAATGACTGAGCGAGGAGCAAAAAACAGAAATAGGAATAGGAAAAAAAAAATGCAGAGTCCCACCTACGAGTCTCAATCACAACTTCCTCCAGTTCCTGAGGTTTTCTTTTGCACAAGATGTTCCCTTTCTTTCCTTCCCCTTATTTATATTTATACCTCTTCCATTTTACCGCACAACACAAACATACACACAACCACACACACACAACTCCGTCCTTACCGCCAGTTCCCGGGCTCGTTTTTTACTAGCCATCTTGTATATCTTATGCAATTTTTTGGCATTAAATTCAGTAAACTTGGATACAAACACCCAGAGATTCCTGGAAAGAAGTGAAAGGGATATTTTAATTTTCTCTTTTTACAAGCTGGGCCAGAAGCCCGAACTTCTCAACCCACAGGAAAGACACGCCCCAAACAAGGCTAGGAAGCAGTAATGATGTTTTATTCTGGGGGGGGAGGGCAAATCCCTTCTTACATCCCTTCTGCTTCCAAAAATGTCTTGCTGTAAACTTGAGTCGTGAAGAATCCTGAGATAAAGTCAGCAGATTTTGATCTTAGCATGACATGATCCAGTCCTCTACCTCCCTTTACTACTGCAAATGCCTGTCTCATGAGTTTTCTAGGAGTTTGGACTAAAATGTGTATTTTGTTTTTAATACTTCAATGTATTTCCACATAGGGGAATTCAACACAATCCAACAATTGGAGACTGCATCTCATTGGCAGCATTGTCACACCTTTAAGTGTCAAATCCCTCAAGGAGCTTGGGACAACCGAAAGACTGGAAGTGGTCACGGGAATTCAAGGGGAGTTGGATTGTTTGTGGCTGTGTAGAGCTTCTAGGCTGCTTCCTCTTTTAACTCCATCCCCCAGGTTCTGCCTCTCCTTCCTCTACACCTCCAAACTTAAAAAGACACTTGACCTGCAGATCTGATTGCAACATCTGGAAGGAAGGGAGAGAGAGAGATTGAGATTGAAGCTTTGGTGGGCAGACAGGTTACCTTCTCCATACATTGAGAACTTCCTGTTCGATGTGGGGTTTCAAACATTCAGCAATGTGGTCTCCTATCTTGAGCAGGCAACTCCGAGTTTGCTCCAGCTGCTCGTGTTCTGTAAGTCCTTTTTCTGGCTTATCCAACTGCTTCAGGGCCTTCTTGACTGGCCTCATCTGCTCTTTGCACTTGGGAGACAGAAAAAACAGAGGTCCACGTTAGTCTGGCAGCAGAAAGGAGGAAGAGGAGAGGGAGCCCTAGATTTAGGCAAATGTTTGAGGCTAGGCACCCATTTTGATGGGGGAGGTGTCTGCTGTGGGTATCCTCTCAAAATGGCAGCCACAGAGGTCTTCCCCATTCACAAGTCACCAAGCTGTAGGAAGGGCAACTTTTGATTTGGAGGTCCTTTTTTGTATTCTTTTCTTCCCTCTTCTTCTTCTTATGATTTTTCAACTTTCCCCCTTTGATCACCATTCCCTATTTTTAAAACTTTTGGGATTGGTTAAGTTGGTTAAAGATCAATGACCAGCCCTCTTTTGACTTTTCCCCAGTGGTCCACCCCATTCCTAGAGAAGACTCACAATGGTGAAGGTTGCATGGTCCAAGTCATCCTCTTCCTCTTCATCAATGGGGACAGGCTCGTTTCCTGCCGTGATGTGGACGGGACCCTGAGCCAGCGTCTTCTTGCCTTTGTGGCCAGATTTGGCCTCGTTGCCTTTGGGCTGTGAAAGGACAAGAGGAGATAGCATCCCTCTAAGCAGCAGCACAGGAAGGAAAGTCACAGACATGCCAAGAAGGAAACGGAAGGGAAAAAATATCAAGGGGGTTGAGAAACTGGATTCTGCTGCCTGGATTTTCCAGGCGATTTCTTTGCCCCTAAAACAGGGTTCTCCATCTCTGTGATAATAAACTAAAGGTAGAGGTTTCCTCTGTCCAGTCATATCCAACGCTAGGGGACGGTACTCATCTCCATTTCACGGCCAAGGGAGCCAGCGTTGCCCAAAGACAATTTCTGTGGCCATGTGGCCAGCATGGCTATATGCCCAAAGGTGCACAGAACGCTGTTACCTTCCCACTTGAGGGGAACCTATTTATCTACTCTCATTTGCATGCTTTTGATCTGCTAGGTGCGCAGGAGATGAAGTATATGGTATATGAGTAATTTAAAGAGCCTATATAGCCAGATATGAAAGCATCATTCAATACATGCTCAAGGATAGCCAGTTGCAAATTGTGTACAAGCAAGATAGTTGCAAAGTCTGTTTTGGTGACCTCACAATCAATCTATGAGTTGTCTTCTTCTGAAATGTTTTTAGACTTCTCAGCCTAGATCACAATCTGGGGAGGTCCTGATGTTCTCCCACCCTATTAACCCAACCCAATCCTTCTTAGCTTCCCAGGTCTAACAAGGACAAGCCAAAGCATTCACCCTGCCCAAATGTCTGAAAAATGGAGAATAGGGATGTTCTACCCATAACATGAAGTTGGTCATGGCTTATTCACACAAACACACAGCCAGGTTACCAGCACACGTATGTGAATTTTGTTTAAAATCAGCAATGGCATGGCCACCAAGACAGGTTAACACCAGTAGGTACCTGTTCTTTTTTATCCTGTTGCTTTTTATCCTTTTCTTTCTTCCTTTCCTTTTCCCCTTCCTTTTCTTGGCTTTTGGCTGGCTGCTTATCCTTGTTCTCTTTCTTCAACTTCTTTTTCAGGGTATTCTTATTCACCCCGTCCTCCTTTGGGGCAAAACATGTGAATGCGCACAGAGGACAGAACATTCACCTTACTCTTGATGGAGGGAAGGGGGCAATGTATCTTTTTCTTAAGACAACGGACATCTGTACGCTCAAAATAATAATAATAAAAATAAATACCGCAGTCCTTGACTTACAGCTATAATTGGGACCAGACATTTCTGTTGGAAAGCAAGACGGTCGCGCCTGATTTAATGGCCTTTTCTTGCCAGGCAGTTAAGCAAAATCACTGCACTTGTAAAGGGAAGCATGCAACTGGGATACTACAACCGTCATAAATGTGAGTCAAATTGTCAAGCAGCCACATGTAAATCAGGTGACTATGGGGATGCTGCAACGGTCATAAGTGTGAAAAACGATCATAAGTCCCTTTTTTCAGTTCTGTTAACTTCAAATGGTCACTAAGTGAAGTGTTATAACTTAAGGACTACCTGTACTTGTGGTGCTAATTAAAAACAAAACAAAACACATGCCCTAATAATAATCTATACAATTCTTGGTAGCATCAGGATCCTTTCTCAAAGAGACTATAACAAGGATTCCAGCAGGTCTCAGCTCAATGGCTCCATTATTCCGGGATTTTTCTGAACTGTAGCCCCTATAGCTCCCTAAATTTTAGTCCGCCATTTTCTCCACCAGAAAGTCCCAGATCCTCACTAGCTCATGCTTACCTTCTTCTGTCCTTCTACTGACAGGTTGTCTGCAGGCTGTGCAGAAGAGATATCGCTTCCTGGCTCCTCCTTGATTTTGGGGGGCTTGTTTTCCTTCCGGATTCGGGGCTTCACCACTTTGGCTTCGGCCTAGATCAGCAGAAAAGCCCATGAGGGGCACAGATGATCAGAAAACCCTCTTTGCTGGCCAATTTGGTGGACCTTCTCTTTATTTCTATCAATCCTTCCCTGTATAGAGTCTCTCATCTCACTGCATATTTCTGGGGCTCTGGAGAGTGACCAGCTTTAAATCTCAATGGGGAAGCTTTATCATGGATAGAGATGGTGCACCAATTGGGCCTCCTGGAATGTTTGCTTCTGCCCAGGAGCAGATGGCAGCTGTGACTGTTGGGGCCTTTGCATGGATTCAAACTATGCGCTAATTGTGCCCATTCATGGACAGGGAGGCCCCATTCGTGGTGACTCAAGTCCTCGTTGCTTCCCATTTGGAGGGCTGCAATGTGCTTCACCATGGGTTGTCCATATTTTCCACCACAAGGACTGGAAGCTTGGGTTTTGTACGCACTAGCTTCCCAAACAATGCATAGAATAAACCAAAGGGGCAAACTGAGCTTGCTTTTTGGCGGAACTGACCTCCTCTGTGTTTGTCACACTTTCCTTCCTTTTCTGGTCTCTTTTGATAAGTTTCAGCAGATAATCTACTCGTGTCTGGAGCTGCTTCCCCTGTGGCTTTTTATCGGTCTCAACTGGTAAAATCTGGGGATGGGTGGAGAAGGAATTTGGTTAGGCAAGCAAATGAATCCATAAAATCATTTGTATATCATATTTTGACATAGTGAAATGACATATCCAACTTCTCTCTAGGAGAAAGATCCAACTTGTATCATTATAATTTACCAGCTGACTCCAAACTAACTCTAGGCTGCTCAGAATATAATAAAAAAATAAAAGCACAATACTGCACAAAGCAGTATGGGTTCCAGTCAATCTATACAGAAACATATCCAACCAAGGGCTCCATACATCTTAACTTAAGATGGAATACCAAGATGGTTGAGAGCAACATGGCCTTCCAGGGAAATCTCATTCCAGAAGATAGATAGTATGACACACTTCCTGAGTTGCAATTGATGCATTGTTTAATTGAAGAAACTCAGAGCACACTAATTCTGCTGGCATATACAATTCAGGCAGAAATGATGGGATATATGGTTCCCCAAATAGCCTAGCTCTATGTTATGTAGGCCTTTGTAAATTATGACCAGCATAAAAGAGAGGTTTAAAGTCACTCATCTAACTTTGTGCCCAAGGCAGGACTAAAATTCACAGTCTCCTGATTTCTAGCCTGGTGCCTTAAATGACTAAACCAAACCAGCTCTCTGTTTTATGCATAAAATCAATGCAAAAAAACCATTGCTTATTCTGGACCATATAGATCCATGTAATCTTGTATAGCTCTATGTAACCCTAACTAGAGAGCACATATCAGTATGTTAGTAATAGGTCAATGGGAGGAGTTTCAAAGGGCATTGGGAGACTTCTTTGGGCACAAGCCAGTTTGGAATGTCTTTGTCTGAGAGAAGCATGGCCCATCAGATGTCACCCGATGAGCCTGTACTGCTATAGAGATGGTATGAAGGGAGAGCTTCATCTTTTTACCGATAGAAATGAACAGGAGATGTAATATCAGAGGCATTCATCATAAAGGCAAGTAACCTATCTGATTATAAATATATTTCTTGTTATGAAATCATTTCTTGGAGTGTCTATCTGATTTGATTTATGGAACGTTTTAAATCAAGGTCAGAATAGTAAAAAGATGAAGCTCCCCCTTCATACCATCTCTATAGCAGTACAGGCTCATCGGGTGACATCTAGGTCAGAATATTGCTTGTCAAGCAATGGCCACTTCTCCCCATATCCCCACATCCTGCAGAAGTCCCTTTTTCAAGCATCATAGTTTGGTGTTGCATCTATAAAGCTTCACCCACGTGTGAGGTTCCTTGTACCTTGTCGGTCAGGTTCAATTCTGGGTCTGATTTGATGAGCTCCCAGTTCCCACATCCGTGCTCGTAAATTCCCCGCAGCAAGCAAGAGTCCTCTTCCACTCCCCAGTCTGTATCGAAATGGGCAGATTTGACACGGCAGTTCAGATGGAACCTGCAAAATTGGAGGAAAAGACGGGCGAAAGATAAGAAACAATTCCGTGTGAGACGCCCCTTGTTAATAAAGTTCTATATCAGAACTGGATAAGACAAAGGAAAGGCAAAGTTAGAGGTATGTGTGAAAGCATGGTGACATTGTCTCTCTTAAACCTCTTCTCCCTAGCTGACCTAAGTTCCACTTAAACTGAGCAGAGGACCATTCCTTAAATTGCAAGGACCACCTGTAGAAAAAGACTCAAAAGATTTCAACTGCAGGAGACCTGCTGCTAATGTGGTAAATTATCCTGGACTGGACTCTTGGTCTAATCCAGCAATTCTCTTTGTTACATTCTCTTGAGTCAAAGTAATGGCTGCCTCTTCCATATTTATGTTCTAGAATCCATTTAGATCTCTCTTCACATGTATGATATTATCTTTTTCCAACGTAAAGGTCAACAGAGCATAAACAACAACATACTACCTAAGGGTCCATTTCCTTTAAGGACAACGTGTGATTTTTTTTTTCTCTTCAAATACCTTTTCTTCTTCTTTTTTGGACCACTCATGGCTGCTACACAAACACACACAGAGACACAAACACTTACATGGCGATACATGGTCATGCTTACTTTGCCCTCTCCACTGGGTCAGATGGAATGATCTGATGGAGCATCACAAACTCCTGCTCGTGCTGAATGATGGCTTTGACATTCACCTGGACTCCAGAAATCTTAATTGTGGGTCCCTTCCTTTTCCCTGGTCCTTTGCCTGAATAAAAGGAGCCACACAGAGTTTTCAGTCACAATCAGTTGGGGTGAGTTGGGAGTCGCATTTAAAGAGCACATCAGCACCTGAGACTTTAACCTGTTTCCATTTTGGGGCTAAAGTACCAGCCTGTTATTGTAGGAGAAAAGCAGGCAGAATTGCGGAGGGTTGGAGTTAAACATGTCATCAGTTTAGAATCCTTGCATTGTCACAAACAATCCAAGACACTCTCTCTTGAATTCTGTTGAACCTTATTTGGTGTCAATTTAGTACTGAACTTTAGTTGATTAGGTTCTTGCATAGAGGCTTGAATAAATATTTTATGCTGCAACTTAATATACAGTCCTGATACTTTGCACCTGACAGTGATTTTGAAAAAGGAGGACTAGTTTTGCTGCAGAGTTCAGGGACTTCTTAAGTATGAATTCTTCCTACGGTGCCGATTTTCTTTAAGTTCATAACCCTGGATTCTGAGCTAAGTCCCTGGGTTGACCACCACCCTTTTCCCATCAAAGAAAGCCCCTTTGCTCACTTTCAGTTGGGTTCTCCTTCAGATGCTCCTCATATTCCTGCATGGCTGATGCACAATTGTTATGGAGAAGTTCCCCCAAACGTTTCAGGTCAGCTACAGATTTGTCTACTAGTTCGGCATCCCGAGCGATGCATTCCAGTCTAAAAAAGGAGGAGATGGGATGTAATAAAGGTGCTGTACAGCAAATCAGGACCCTCCCCTCCAAGACATGCACAAATCAGACATTATTTTAAATCACTCCCAGAACATGGATGGACTAAGAGCAGCTACCGGAGAACAAGTCATAGCACCTTGGTGGGACGTCACTCCAAACACAATTAACAATGTATCCCACAGGTTGCATTCCTAGGTCCTGCTGATCTAACTGAAGACTTAAATGCAAAGATGAAGAATACTGAGGGAGCAGGAGAGGCAAACCTGCCCCCTAACCTCCTAGGAGGATGCAGGGATGCAGGTGGTGATGTCACTAAAAAGGATGAAACTGAACATAGCCTAGCAGGACCTAATTGATAGGACCAGCCATCTCCTGGAAGTGATTCTGCATGGTGCACAATGATTAAAACATAAAATCAAAACATGAAACCAAAGGCGCCTGAGGTTTGATCATCCCACCAATCCTCCGATGTCCCTACAGGTTTGATCATCCCACCAATCCTCCGATGTCCCACCAATCCTCCGATGTCCGATTTAGTAGACTGCACCTTCTCTCTAATCTGGCACTCACCGCTCCAAAGGAACACCAAACTTCTTGTAAGCCTTGATAAATCTGTGGAATTTAAACAGGGAGAACAACAACCGTTAGAGAGGATTGCTAAAGGCCTCCATTTTGTTTTCCCCTCTGTTTGTGGTTCTCGTCCCGCTCTCTTAAATTAAACCCGTCCAGATGCGCCCGGAATGCAACTCTCAAGTTGCCCAATATTTACTAAGTCAGGTTAAGCAAAGGGAGGCGGCAGAAGGTTTTTACATTATTTTCTTCCTTTGCTCTGGAGGCTCAAGACCACCGGAGTAATCTCCCCTCATTTCATCCCCACCAGGCCTCACTGTGAGGTAGGCCGGGCATCCCTCCCACCCATTCTAGTTCATCCTGGCTCTGGCAAATGATGAAAAACATATCCAGAAGAATCCCTGAGTCTCTCCCTGGTGCCAACCTTCTGATTTCGGTGTCTGTAAATCCTTCCACCGTGTCCTTCTGAGCGCTGCGAGGTCTCCCTCTGCGTTTGGGCCTTTTGTCATCATCTGATTCCTCTGTCTCGGTCTCCGAGCCAGACGATCTCTGTAGTTTTCTCTTTAGGTCAACATCCGAATCACTGTCATTGGGTTGAGCCTGCCAGGGCCAGAAAAAGCCCAGGGTTAGAGAGATCCTCTTTTCCAGAGGATGCAAACTGCAGGTCCTCCTCGACTTACAATAGTTCATTTAGCAACCATTTCAAGTTAAAATGGCACTGAAAAAAGGGACCTATGACCGTTTTTCCCATTTAGGACCGTTGCGGCATCCATTCCAGATGGTCATGTCATTTACACTCAGATGCTTGGCAACTGGTTCACATTTACAATGTTTGCAGCGTCCCAGGATCCTAAGTCAAGGACTTCCTGTACTTAGCAGCCCAAACACTCAATGCTCCATGAAGGGGTGGGAGACTTAAGCAAGAACAGCTGGAGTTTCACAAGGCCACCCGTTGCCTTGAGCCTGTGTGTTCCCAGGAACATGTTTGCCTGTGTGTTTCTCAGCACCCAACAAAGTGTGAATGTTCCCTTCTGCAAAGCTAAACATCTACTGTATCTCCAACAGAACCATCTACTTCTGAAGGGCCTCCATCCTGCTGGTGTTTTGAAGGGTTTTCTCCACCCAGGATGAGGTGTGATGTCTCCTGCTATGGGTCATACAGTACAAAAACCCTACCTTTTTGGCTGAGCTGCGAATTCTGGGCAGCATGTATATCTCGTCTATTTCCTTCTGTCGCTCCTCTTCTTCCACTTTCTTCCTCTGTTCCTCAGGAATGATGTTTTCCCAATCCTTTTGAGATTTTTCTTCCACCTTGGCTTCTTCCTCCTCCATTGTGGCAAAGTTTGCTACCTGGGAGGAGAAACAACCAGGCTTTCCATACTGGGCTTCCATATCACACCCTGGACATAAACGGTTTCAACCCCTCCCCTAGGGGCGCCACTATAGGGCATTGCATGCCAAAATAACTAGAAATAAAGACAGTTTTCCCCCTCGTGCCTTCACTCTGCTGAACACCTAATGACCACAGAACTGTCTTATTTCTAAGGATATTTAACCATGTAGTAAAGCTGTATTACTATTATCCTTCTCGTCTTTTCTACTATCTTCTCCTGTTAGTCTCTTATGATTATATTATGTACACTGCATGATTATGCACTAGAGACAAATTGGCTAAAGGAGATTCTTCTTCTTCTTCTTCTTCTTCTTCTTCTTCTTCTTCTTCTTCTTCTTCTTCTTCTTCTTCTTCTTCTTCTTCTTCTTCTTCTTCTTCTTCTTCTTCTTCTTCTTCTTCTTCTTCTTCTTCTTCTTCTTCTTCTTCTTCTTCTTCTTCTTCTTCTTCTTCTTCTTCTTCTTCTTCTTCTTCTTCTTCTTCTTCNCTCCTCCTCCTCCTCCTCCTCCTCCTCCTCCTCCTCCTCCTCCACACTCCTTTTAATTGCACTGCTAATGCTACAAATTCCAAGATCTTTGATGCTCCTTTTCTGGGCCTGTACCTTAAACTGGGAAAGCAGTTCGTCGGTTGCACTTGTGGACGGTTCGTTCTCTCGTGTCTCAGCCAGGCGTAAGATTTCCTCAATGTCCATTTCCTGAAAGCAGGGGCAAGAGTGCAGTCAGAAACACACCAGTATGAAATATTACATTTGTCCTTCTAAAGTTCTGATATGAAAACGGATTGGATTGAGTTAAATGTCTGTCAATTACAAATGACATCCCAAGAAGAACCGAGGTAATCTCCACCCAGAAATATGGATCCGAAAACTCACCTGTGGTTCAGATTCTTCCCCTTCTGCTTCTTTAAAAAGGTCTTCGGCTCCAAACTTCAAGATGGCGGTCAGTTCCTCCTTGTTGAATGGGTTTGTACTAAAAAAAAACAACATGAAACCACTGGCTAGAACAAAGGTTTCCAGTTCACAAGTACTTGGACCATATCTTAGCTCACTTTTCCAGGATCTCAAATAATCTAGTTCCTCATCCTTATCCCTTGGTAAGAAAAATTAGCCAATTTTCAATTCTAAGTGGCTAAAATAATTCTTGTTGTCTTTTTTAAAATCAAACAGTCAATGTTACAACTAAATTGTATTTTTTTTTACAAAAAGAAAAAGACAGCAACCTTAGCATAAAGCATGTGTTTAGGTACTGAACAGTTCGCCACAATTAATAACCCTAAATCTTATCACCTTCCCAGATTAACATTTAAAGGGTAGCATAAAAGAGCCACCTTGATCAGCACACCAAAAGGCCCATCTCCTTACTTGGATCTGTCAGAGCTATTGTCCAAAACCGTCCGTCCGGTGGTATCCATCCGTTGTATCACGAGATGGTCCAGCACCATCTTCTTTTTCGCTCTTTCTATAATCTCTTCTTCCACTGTTCCCTTTGTAACCAAGCGATAGATATTTACCTGCAGAATCCAGGGGATGCGTGAAATAGCTATAATCCATCGAAAAATAGGGACCACGTCGGTTCCACTCCGCGTCTTTAGAGAAAAACCTGGAGAGGGATCAAGTTACTAAGTGGACTAGTTCCTGATCGTACGACGTTTAGTTTTCGATGGCCGAAGATTGTGGAATGTTATTTTGGTCTTAAATAGGGTGGTCCTAATAAATAGAAACCCGATCAACTACAGCGAAAAAGAGCCGTGTCCACCAAGGCAGCCCCTTTAGGGGAATTTCTGAATCTCCAACTTCCAACGCCACCCCCTCCAGCCCCCAAATTCCCTCTATTGATATTATTTAACCTTGCTGCTCACTATTTCAAAAAACGACGAAAGAAATAACCAGAGTTTTTCTTTGCCAGACTATCCAATCTGGAAAGGCAGGATCTGAAAACCTGAACACCTGAACTGGGTCAACTGATGAAGAGCCACACATAAAGTATGTCTGCTCCACAATTTTCCCAAATTCAAAATGGCCAGTAGGAAAGCTCCCCCCTATAACTGCCTTTGTCCCTGGGTGGCAGACAGCCAATCCAGTCTATGCTTAAGGTGTTGGCCTAGAAACCAGGAAACTGGCATTTCAATCCCATGAAAGCCAGTTGAATGACTTGGGACCAGTCACTCCTTTTCAGCCCAACCAACCTCACAGGGTATTGTGGGGGAAAACAGGAGAAGTATTTAAGTAGAGGACTGGAGACCAAGGCAAACCAATAACAGTTGCAGGAATTGGCTGTGTGTAGTTTAATGAAAAGAAGGAGCTGTGTCCCAATATCTAAGGGGTTGCTACAAAGAAGAAAGGGTCAACCAGTAAATCTCTGGTCCTGGTGACTGACCCAAATTTGATTTCGGGTCAACCTATTCTCCAAAGCACCTGAATGCAGGGCAAGAAGCAATCGATGGAAACTAATCAAGGAGAGAACAAACCTCGAAATACGAGGAAATGTCCTGACAATTAGAACAATTAATCAGAGGAATGATTTGCCTCCAGAAGTTGTGGGTGCTCCAACACTGGAGGTTTTTAAGAAGAGCTTGGGCAACCATTTGTCTGAAATGGTATAGGGCTTTGTGCCCGAGCAGGGGGTTGGACTAGAAGACCTCCATGGTCCCTTCCAACTCCTGTTATTCTGTTCATCCCTAATCCCCCTTGCTAGGAACTGAAGTCCACCCCATCTGCAGAAGACCTAAAGGAAGAGAAGAATGTTTCCCACTAACTTGTTTCTTTTGCCCAATCCGGTGAGCCCGAGCCTGGGCCTGCAGGTCATTCTGGGGGTTCCAATCCGAATCAAAGATCACCACCGTGTCAGCCGATGCCAAGTTGATCCCCAGGCCGCCGGCTCGCGTGGAGAGTAGAAAGATGAAGTCCTAAGGACACGTGACAAAGGGAACACACATTAGACCTGCATCTGCAGAGGTCCAGGAGGAGCATCAGCAAAGTCCTGGTCAAGGGCCAAGAGTTGTGGGCACAAGGGTTACGTGCCAGCAGGGCATCTCAAGCAGATGGGAGGGAGGCACGAAGGGTAGCGCCACAACTACACGCCTTCTACACCAGGTACAGATAATCCTCGACTTACAACAGTTCATTTAGTGACCGAAGTTACAACGGCACTGAAAAAAGGGATTTTACAAGCGTTTTTCACACTGACAACCGTTGCGGCATCCGCAGGGTCACGTGATTTACATTCAGGTGCTTGGAAGTGGTTCACATTTACGATGGCTGCAGAGTCCCGGGGTCGTGCGATTCCCTTTTGCAAACTTCTGCCAAGCCAGATCAATGGGGAAGCCTGATTTTGCAAGGCCCACTTAACAATTGCCTTGTTTAGCAATGGAAATTCTGCATGCCCCCCCCCCCCATTGTGTCGTAAGTCGAAGACAGCACGTGGCTCCAAAATTAACTTTCCGGTTATCTACGTGCCAATTCAACCCCATTAATTTTTGTCATTTTAACAGAGACTTCTCTGTATCACTTTGGGAATTAAAGCCCTATTAAACTCAGTGGGATTTTCTTCCTTATAAACCAATCACAGATCACTCTCTTTAGTCCCGTTGAGAGGAGCAAAAAGTACCAAGAGGTTTTGGTGTTTTTTTTTCTGGAGTAAGCTTCTAATTGGCCCGGGATGTCTCTTTTTCTCTGTGTCGCCAAGTTCTCTCTTTCTCCAATAAGGCAGCCAGCAGAAGTGTCAACAAAGAGTACAGAGAAGAGCAACAAAGACGATCAGGGGACTGGAGGCTAAAACATATATAAGGAACGGCTGCTGGAATTGGGTATGTTTAGTTTAACGAAGAGAAGGACGAGGGGGGACATGATAGCAGGGTTGCAGTATCTCAGGGGCTGCCCCAAAGAAGAGGGAGTCAAGCTATTCTCCAAAGCGCCTGAAGGCAGGACAAGAAGCAACGGATGGAAACTAATCAAGGAGAGAAGCAACCTAGAACTAAGGAGAAACTTCCTCACAGTTAGAACAATTAACCAGTGGAACAACCTGCCTCCAGAAGCGGTGAATGCTCCAACACTTGAAGTTTTTAAGAAGAGACTGGACAGCCATTTGTCTGGAATTGTATAGGGTCTCCTGCTTGAGCAGGGCGTTGGACTAGAAGATCTCCAAAGTCCCTTCTAACTCTGTTATTTTATTATACTGTTTAGGAGACTAAGAATGACAGGATAGCGGTCTTCCAGTATCTCAGGGGCTGCCCCAAAGAAGAGGGAGTCAAGCTATTCTCCAAGGCACCTGAGGGCAGGACAAGAAGCAACGGATGGAAACTAATCAACGAG
>NW_015388748.1:22500-45249 GCF_001527695.2 Protobothrops mucrosquamatus
GGGCTGACGTTACCAGAAGTCTTCCCCCCAAGCTCTACCTACCTGCAGCCTCTCCTGGTTGTTTTCTCTCTCGTTCTCTTCCGGAGGTTTGATCAGGTAACAGTGATTGCAACATTTCTTCAGCTCCATCACGATGTTCAGGAAGCCGGACGTACTGCCACGTGTTCCCTTGGACAGGGCTTTGTAATTCCTTGTTAAAATCCATCTGAAGGGTCAGCAGATAACAATGTTAGATTCAGCCCCTTTGGCGGCTTCAAAAAAAAAGCAAGCCAGCACATACAGAATATAGAACAACAGAGTTGGAAGGGACCTTGGAGGTCTTCTAGTCCAGCCTCCTGCTCGAACAGGAGACCCTATGAAATACACGTGCTGAGTATTCCTGGCCCACCACCAGAAGAACTCTTACTTGTAATACTGCTTCTGGAGGGCAGACATCTCCACCCGCAGGATCTGCTCCACTTTGGCGGGGAGGGATTTCTCCACGTCCTTCTTCACCCTGCGCAGGAGAAACGGCTCCAGGACTTTATGCAGGCCCTGGTACCCGTTCTCGCGTCCTTTGCCATGGTNAGGGAGAGAAGAGAGGAAGGGAAGGAGATGGAGAGGAAGGGAGGGAGAGGGAGAGAGGGAAAGAGAGATGGAGAGAGAGGGGGAGAGGGAGGGAGGGAGAGGGAGAGGAAGGGAGGGAGAGGGAGAGAGGGAAAGAGAGAGGGAGAGGGAGAGAAGAGAGGAAGGGAAGGAGATGGAGATGGAGAGGAAGGGAGGGAGAGGGAGAGAGGGAAAGAGAGATGGAGAGAGGGAGGGAGGGAGGGAGAGGGAGAGGAAGGGAGGGAGAGGGAGAGAGGGAAAGAGAGAGGGAGAGGGAGAGAAGAGAGGAAGGGAAGGAGATGGAGATGGAGAGGAAGGGAGGGAGAGGGAGAGAGGGAAAGAGAGATGGAGAGAGAGGGGGAGAGGGAGGGAGGGAGGGAGAAGGGGAGAGAGAGAGGATGAGTACCATTCAGGCCTATCTCCAAAGCCAACTGTGCAGATTCAAAAAGCCTCATCCAGCTCTTTCTTCCTTTCTACTGGCGAGGAGGTCCCAAGCATTTCACATCAGCCACAGACAGCCTCATTCTTTTTTTCCCCACCTTTTAATTTTAACACAGAAGGCTGCCCAGCTCCACAGAGACTCTGGGCAGCGTTTGATGTGAGAAAGAGGAAAAACAAAACAAAAAAACAAGAAAAGAACAGCTGTATTTTCAGAAAAGACCGATAAAACTGATAAAATTCAACCAGGGAATCCTACAAAATTTTACTCAAAGGCAGAAGCTTTCACCCACTGTAAAATGCTTCTGTGAATGCTTCTGTTATCGAATAAAAATTTGCTAGCAAAAAAAGTGCTATCAGATTCCTGGCTCTTTTTTTTTTTTTTTTTTTTTGCCACCGTAGGCTAAGAGAGACAGATTTTTTTTTAATAAGTTAGTATTAGGCTTGTATTGAGAACTGCTGCATCATAATTTGGGCTTCTAAACGTATCTTGTCCTAAAGGCAACTTTCAGCTTTGGGTTTCATTTGCTTTCGCAGTTTCTGCCCTGCATTATGGCTGGCTAAAGAGTTATTTCCTGACTCAACTTACTTCTCTGGCATGATAAAATGCAGCAGAGACCACAGCTCTCTTAGGGAATTCTGAAGGGGTGTCCCGGTGATGAGCAGGCGCTGGTTAGACTTGAAGTCAATCAGTGTCTTGTAGAGCAAAGAATCATCGTTCTTCAAGCGATGGGCTTCATCCACCCCTAGGAAGGCCCAGTTGATGCTTCCCAGAACGGTCTAGAGAGGAAAAACCAGATAGGGTTACAGTAGAGCAGTAAAGTAGAACATTTTAGGGAAGCCCTTTACATCTACTCTGGAAGACTTACACCTGTATCCCAAGTGTGAGAGGTTGTGACATACAAAATATCAGAATAACAGAGTTGGAAGGGACCTTGGAGGTCTTCTAGTCCAACCCCCTCCTCAGGCAAGAGACCCTATACCATTTCAGACAAATGGCTGTCCAGTCTCTTCTTAAAAGCTTCCAGTGATGGAGCACCCACAACTTCTGAAGACAAGCCGTTCTACTGGTTAATTGTTCTCACTGTCAGGAAATTTTGCCTTAGTTCTAGGCTTGTTCTCTCCTTGATTAGTTTCCATCCATTGTTTCTTGTCCTGCCTTCTGGTACTTTGGAAAATAGGTTGACCCCCTCTTCTTTATGGCAGTCCCTCAAATATTGGAACACTGCCATCATATCTCCCCTACTTCTTTGTTTCATTAGGCTAGACATACCCAGTTCCTGCAACCCTTCACATGTTTTAGCCTCAACCCCCTAATCATCTTTGTTGCTCTTTTCTGCACTCTTTCCAGAGTCTCTACATCTTTTTTATAATATGGTGACCAAATCTGGATGCAGTATTTTAAGTGTGGCCTTACCAAGGTTTTATAAAGCAGTGCTAATATTTACGTGATCTTGATTCTATCCCTCTGTTAATGCAACCTAGGATTGCACTGGCTTTCTTGGCTGCTGCCACACTATATTCAACTACATTCAATCCAAGATATAATTCTTTTAGTAGAGATATTTCAACTTCTCCATTTAGCTGGGCTGGCAAGATCTGCAAGCAATCTAGGGGTTCTTCTATTATGGACTGGGGATCACAATATCTCTGGAAGGAGTACTCTACCTCCATATATTTCCACCCATTAAAAAGCTGCATAGAAGAAGGAACAGCCCAAATGTGAACCCAACATGGCAGCTTACTGCTTCACACTGATTTGTGAAGAAGTTCTGTGGAAATATTCCTTCCTACATCAATGGTAAATAAAATTCAGCCCCACAAAGGTCTGTAGTTCCCAGGTTCTCCATCACCACTCTGCCCACATCACAATCCTTGGAAACCTCTTGGAACAAGTGTTGAAAACAGACCCACATCTTCCCATGAATTACAGTTGGAAAACGCAGCGAAAGTATGGTGTAGAACTAAAGCAGGTGGAAGATAGCTTAGAAAGCAAAAGGTAATTCCCCAAACACCTTAACAGGAAATACAATGCAAACGTTACTCATATTAGGTTCTTTGAATTCATGGTGTTTTGATCACTATCGTTTGCAACTTAATGCTCCCAAAATATTCCTGGCTAGCAGAAGACTGGAAAAAGAAGAAAGAAAGAAAGAAAGAAAGAAAGAAAGAAAGAAAGAAAGAAAGAAAGAAAGAAAGAAAGAAAGAAAGAAAGAAAGAAAGGAGGGAGGGAGGGAGGGAGGGAGGGAGGGAGGGAAGGAAGGAAGGAAGGAAGGAAGGAAGGAAGAGACCCACAAAGGAATGGATTAGTTCTCCAGAAGTCAACAGCAGCCAACCAACTATGAGAATCTAGAACTTTCTGAAACATCTTGACTCCTAGTAGCAGCCACCCTTTCTGAGCCAAAAATGCTAGTGCCGACAGAAGAAAGAAGATTGCCAGGGTTCCGCTTTCTTCCAAATAAAAAACTGCTTTGGCCCATCACCCACCTTGTCTTTCAGGAGTATCTCGTACGTTGTGATCAGCACGTTGAACTTCAGCCGTTTGGTCTGAGAGTGGATCCACTCATACTCACGGATCTGAAGTGAAACAAATGAATAGGTTGGTTTGTTTACATCACCATTCCCTTAACCTCGTGTTTCTCAATCGTGGCAATTTGAAGATGGGTGGGTTTCACCTCCCAAAATTCCCCCAGCCAGCAGAGCTAATTACACCACCTAATCATCCCACAGCTCTGTTATTTTTATACAAAAGCCTGATTCGCTCCACTCTCTTAAGCCAAAATGAAATTTGATTTTACTTTAGCAATAGCACTTAAGACTTATATCCTGCTTCACCGTGCTTTACAGCCCTCTCTAAGCTTTTTACAGGGTCAGCATATGGCCTCCACACAGTCTCGGTGCTCATTTTACCGACCTCAGAAGGATGGAAGGCTGAGTCAACCTTGAGCTGGTGAGAATCAAACTGATGGCAGTTAGCAGAATTAGCCTGCAATGCTACATTCTAACCACTGTGCCACCACGCCTCCTATCCTGTCCTGGGAAAGCTGTCAACTGTAGTCTATTCAACAGGGTTAAACCAACAGTGGATCTGAGCATCCAGGCAAATGTGTGCATAGTTCTGCATGCCAGCTACCCAATACACGAGAAGAGGGCACTTTAATTTCTCTGCCATGCCCCCTGCAACAGATCTGTCCAAAGATAAAAGAGTCGGTCCTGGTCCCATTCATCCCCCTTCCTTGACTCCGGTTTACGCACAGCGTTCCTGCTCATCTGATCTCCAATGTAGACAACCACGTTGATCTCCGGGGCCCAGATTTCAAATTCCCTCTGCCATGAGGTTAGGGTTGACAAGGGCACCACAATCATGAAAGGACCATAGAGCTGGTGCTGATAGAAGAGGCAGCAGAGGAAAGAAATGGTCTGGATGGTCTTGCCCAAGCCCATCTCGTCTGCCAAGATGACACTGTTGTTCCTGAGGAAGCAGACGAGCAAAGGGGTCAAGCCAGCCTAGCCACATTTCACAGTTCACACAGTGAACTCCCTTTTCCTCCTCCCTTTCAATTCTGGAGAACATCTGGAGGCAAAAGGAGATTTGGATTATTTCACCAATGCCTTCCATTGAGGATCTCTATACTGCACGAACCAGAAGGAGGGATGAGAAAATATCTACAGACCCCTCCCATTCTGGACATAATCTAATTCAACTTCTCCACTCAAGACACCACTATAGAACATTGCGTGCCAAAACAACCATATAGTTTGTTTATAACTTATGATTAATAATTGTAACTATGATTTATGACCGATTCCTGGCTGTTTATATGTACTGTGAGCTTATGCACTGGAGACAAATTTCTTGTGTCCAATTACACTTGGCCAATAAAGAATTCTATTATTCTATTCTATTCTATTCTATTCTATTCTATTCTATTCTATTCTATTCTATTCTATTCTATTCTATTCTATTCTGTTGTGTTCTGTTGTGTTCTGTTGTGTTCTGTTCTGTTCTACTCTACTCTACTCTACTCTACTCTACTCTACTCTACTCTACTCTCAGTCTGTCTTGTCATTTGGGCCTAAAAAGATCCAATTTTTGTTTTCATTTTTGTGGCCATGTATTTTCAGAGTCAGGAAACTCTACAAAGTAGTTTAGCTGCCAACAGTTGCTAGACTGTTTAGTTGACACTGTTGTGCTATCCAGGGTGCACCACGAGGAGTCAAACTAGCTTCACACAATCCTGAATAGAATTTGCACCTCACACAGCATCTGTCAGGACTCGCTGTATAAGTATCCTCCCCTCAGTGTGTGACTGCGGGGTCCCACACCAAACTGTAGGTCACATCATGATCGGCAGTAAAATATATCAGTCTAGCATCTGTTTTGTTTTTCATATAAACAGTGCTGCGCGTCAATGGTTAGGTGACCTAGACATTAGTATTTGAACATACAGCTTTTTAACATTTATATTTAGTTGTGTTTTATTAACCTACTTGCCTCCAAATGTTGTGGGTGCTCCAGCATTGGAGGTTTTTAAGAAGAGGTTGGACAACCATTTGTCTGAAATGGTATAACCCTGTTATTCTGTTATTCTAGGTGAAATGTTAATATATGTTGCAAATCCATGGATGACAGTCCCTATGTTGAATAAATAAATAATCATCTGAGCCCATCAGCAAGAGACACTGCTTCAGGTCATCAAGGGCAGGGATTACGAGGAGATTCCAAAACCTCTTTCTGGACTATGTTTTCTTTGGAGGGGGGGGAAGGGATCCCTGCCTGCCCTCACTTACTTGCACCAGGAGTGAGCCAACCAATTCAGGCCTTCCAGCTGATAGTCCCGGAGCTCCAGATTGTCCCCACCAATGTAGGAGGGTTGCTTCTTCAAGGCCACAAAGCGAGGTCTTTGCTTCAGCACCTAAAAAGAAGAGACCCATCACTCTCCCAGCTTGACAGACCTGTTGCTCTGGGGAATACAGGTAGTCCTCGATTTACGAACACAAGGGAACCCAAAGTTTCTGTTGCTAAGTGAGACATTTGTTAAGTGAATTTTTGCTCCATTTTACAACCTTTCTTATCACAGTTCTTAAGTGAATCATTGCAGTTGTTAAGTTAGTAACACGGTTGTTAAGTGAATCTGGCCACCCCATGGACTCTTGCTTGTCAGAAGGTCACAAAAGGGAACTCATATGGCCCCAGGACACTGCAACCGTCATAAATATGAAACAGTTGCCAAACGGAAGATGCGTGACATCCTGGACATAAATTGATTCAATTCCTTCCCTCAGGATGGCGCTATAGGGCATTGCATGCCAAAACAACTAGACACAGGGATAGTTCTTTTCCCTTGTTCCATCACACTGCTGATCATCTAATTCTCAGTGTGGTCTAATGTCTATGTGTATTTACCCATGTAGTATGGCTGTAGTATTATTATTTATCCTTCTTAATATCTTCTTACTCTTTATTGGTATCATTACGATGATGATTATCATTCTGTTGCTTGGCATGTACACGAGTGCTTCTGCACTTCCTTGTGTGTCTAAACACACTTGGCCACATAAAAAATTCAATTCAATTTAAATTGAGGCCAAAATGGGAAGAGCAATCTAAAAGGTTACCCCAAAGAAGAGGGAGTCAAGCTATTCTCCAAGGCGCCTGAAGGCACGACAAGAAGCAACGGATGGAAACTCATCAAGGAGAGAAGCAACCTAGAACTAAGGAGAAACTTCCTGACAGTGAGAACAATTAGCCAGTGGAACAACCTGCCTCCAGAAGCGGTGAATGCTCCAACACTGGAAGTTTTTAAGAAGAGACTGGACAGCCGTTTGTCTGAAATGGTATAGGGTTTCCTGCCTGAGCAGGCGGTTGGACTAGATCAGGGGTAGGCAACCTTGGCTCTTTTATGACTCGTGGACTTCAACTCCCAGAATTCCTGAGCCAGCCATGCTGGGGAGAAAGGGAGAGGTTTCCATGCTGAGCCAGGCCGGCTCAGGAATTCTGGGAGTTGAAGTCCACGAGTCATAAAAGAGCCAAGGTTGCCTACCCCTGGACTAGATGACCTCCAAGGTCTATTCTATTCTGTTCTGTTCTGTTCTGTTCTGTTCTGTTCTGTTCTATTCTTCGTCTGAAATGGTATAGGGTTTCCTGCCTGAGCAGGGGGTTGGACTAGATGACCTCCAAGGTCCCTTCCAATTCTGTTAAACCAACCTTGCAGTCCCGAGTCGGCATGGCTTTGGAGTTGTTCCTACTGTTGAAGCTATCGATACAGTACTGGAATTTTTTGCTGATCAGAGCTTCGTCTTCCCAGCTACACTCTGCGTAGGGAAGCCCCATCCACTTGCAAAGGTATTCTGGCTCATTGGAGCAGGACTTGCGGTTGTGAGCTGGAAATATTAGGGGAGGGGGCGGAGGGAGAGGAGATGAAGAAATACATGATAAGAGCCCAGCCATATCCTTAATGGGCACGACAGACAGAAAGGACAGCGACATTTGAGTATTGCGCTCTACTGAGTTGCAATCAGACATCTCTCTCAATCCGTATCATTAAACAAAGCGTGTAAATCAATAAAAGGGGCGAGCCCCCTTACCTAGGAATTCAGTTCCAGGAGTTGGCGATTTGTTTGTTTTCACCGCTGTGCATGAAATGAGAAAAAGGCATCCATAAATGCAATGATTAAATGAGATTAATTGATTTAATTTATATGCTGCCTTTATTATTTTTTAATAACACTTCAAGGAGGCATAATAATAATTTATTTATTTATTTATTAATTACATTTATATCCCGCCCTTCTCCTTGCGGACTCAGGGCGGCTAACAATTGGATAAAATACAGACATATAATACACCTATTTAAAATTGATTAAAAAGAAATATTTAAACTCATCAGATTAAAAGTAATTAAAACCCCTTTAAAATCCCTTAGGCCAGTCCCGCAAGCTGGAACAACCACGTCTTGAGGGCGCGGCGGAAGGAAGGGAGATCAGGGATCACCCTGATCTCTGGGGGCAGTTCGTTCCAGATAATAATAATAATAATAATAATAATAATAATAATAATAATAACAACAACAACAACAACAACAACAATAACAACAACAACAGCAGCAGAAGCAGCAGCAGCAGCAATAGTAGTAGTAGTAGTAGAGTTGGAAGGGACTTTGGAGGTCTTCTAGCCCAACCCCCTGCTCAGGCAGGAAACCCTTTGCTGGTCAGAAATTCACAAAGGGTGATCAAGTGACCCGGGACACTGCAACCGTCTTAAAGATGAACCAGTTGCCAATCATCTGAATTCTGATCACGTGACCACGGGGATGCTGCAACGGTTGGAAGTGTGAGAAACAACTGTAAGTCACTTTTTCCATGGCCGTTGCAAGTTCAAACGGCCACTAAATGAATGGTTGTAAGTCAAGGACTACTTTCTCCTGCTTTCCTTCATTCTCAAAAAAAAAAAGCCTTTCAAAAGAAAATTCCAACTTTCTTTTGAAAGCCATAAATGCCCCCCGTTTTCATCCATACAAAGCACATTTTCCCAAGATATACAGGGAGTCCTCAACTTACGACCGCCATTGAGCCCAGCATTTATGTTGTGAAGTGAAAAATTTTGTTCAGGGAGTTTTGTCCCGTTTTACGACTTTTTCTCACCACATTTGTTAAGTGAATCCTTCTGTTCTTAAATCGGTGATACGGTCGTTAAGTGAATCTGGCTTCCCCCCTTGACTTTGCTTGACAGGAGGTCGCAAAAGGGGATCACGTGACCCTGACTGCGACCGTCATAAGTGTGAGTCAATTGTCAAGCATCCAAAAATCGCGTAACCATGGGGATGCTTCGACGGTCATTAAGTGTGAAAAATGATCCTAAGTCCCTTTTTTCACTGCCATTGTAACTTCGAACGGTCACTAAATGAACTGGCGTAAGTCGAGGACTACCTGCAGATGAAGGATTGAACCAGAAAGACACGGGATGGGACTGATTCCCCTTTGACCCCAAACTCACCAATCACTCTTTCCACAATCTGGTACTGCTTGTTCAATTCAGCCGCCAGCTCCTGTTGGCAGTTGTAATACTCAATGTCTTCCGGAGTGACTTTTTCCAACCTGGGTACAAAACAAAAAACAAAAACAAATTAGGGGTTGTTGTTGTTTTTTTGCAACAGACGTATTAAGATTATTCTGATCTCGCTATTGTACCAAACATTTAGAAGCAGCAATTTTCTTAAATTGTTTACAAAAGACAAGTGATTTGTTTTTTGTTGAAAAAAAAATAGGATTTTAAAAAGAAAAGTCCCCAAACTAGTTTTTAGAGAAGTAAAACTGGCTGAAAGCTCCTGGAACTGAGGCCAGGTGGAACAGCCATATAAAACTTTGTGGGTGTTATCTGAAGAAGTAATCACAGCCAGTTTTCACTTGACTCCATATAGGAAAGGCTTCTGTATGTTTGGCAACGTGGAAAAATCTAGTTTCCAAATATCCAGTTTAGGAGCAGAAAACAGGATCCCGATTATTAGAGACACAAAATCTTAAACCCTTTCAGACATGAAACTGTGCAGCAGGTTTAGCCAACTTCTGAAGGGATGAGAAGGACACAATTTGCTTATCTTAGAGTGATCAGGGTCTGCAGGGGGCCAAGGCAGTATTTTTTGCAAGGAGCTTGAGAGTTTTTTGGGATTAAATCCATTTTATTGGAGTGTTTCTATCTCATCTGGTGGGGATCCATCCGTTTTTAGTACAGGTAGTCCTAGACTTACAACCGTTCATTTAATGACCATTCAAAGTTACAACATCATTTTAAAAAAGTGACTCATGACCATTTCTCACACTTACGAGGGTTCCCGTGATCAAAATTCAAACAGTTGGCAGCTGACTCACATATATGATAGTTGCAGTGTCCTGGGATCATGTGATCCCCTTTTGTAACCTTCTGACCAGCAAAATCAATGAGTAAACCATTCACTTTACAAACTTGTAGTTAACTTAACTACTGCAGTGATTCATTAACAACTGTGGCAAGGAAGGTTGTAAAATGGGGCAAAACTCACTTAACAAATGTCTCGCTGAGCAACATAAATTTCAGGGTCAATTGTGGTCATAAGTTACAGATTATCTGTAATCAGATGTGTTCAAAATGCCTCTTGGGCCACCCAAAAAAAAAAAAAAAATAGGTTGAGAATCACAAGTTGAACTCCCATTTTCCATACAGGAAGCCCAGTTTTAATCCACATTCTTAGCAGGCCAGAAGAAAGAAAAGCCTACCAACTGTTGATTTCTTCTTCTTTCTTCTTGAAGTTCTCCAGCTTCTTGAGACCTTTCACTTTCTGCTGCTGCAAGGAGTCCTCACTTTCCCACGTGCTGTGGATATACGACCAACCTTTCCATTTAATTAAGTACTGCACCTCCCCTTCCTCCTTTTCTGGGTCAAAATCGGCACAGGGATCACCGTTGGCTTCTGTTGAGTAGACCGTGGTGGAGGCCCCAATGGCTGCCGAAGGAGCAGAGGTGAAAGTAGGTCAAACCTTGCAAAACAGTCTTGGGCCATTTGCTCCTACGGAGGGCTCCAGTCACTTCTAAGTACCCACTTCTAAGGAATTCCATTTCATTTCCCCGACTAAAAAGTTTCCCCTACTAAATTTCCTGACAGTTAGAACAATTAATCAGTGGAACAACCTGCCTCCAGAAGTTGCGAATGCTCCAAAACTGGAGGCTTTTAAGAAGAGACTGGACAACCACTTGTCTGAAATGGTATAGGATTTCCTGCCTGAGCAGGGGGTTGGACTAGAAGACCTCCAAGGTCCCTTCCAACTCTGTTTCTATTCTGCTTCTATTCTGCTTCTATTCTGTTTCTACCTGTTTCTATTCTATTCTATTCTATTCTATTCTATTCTATTCTATTCTATTCTATTCTATTCTATTTTCTATTCTATTCTATTCTATTCTATTCTATTCTATTCTATTCCATTTTCTATTCTATTCTATTCTATTCTATTCTATTCTATTCTATTCCATTTTCTATTCTATTCTATTCTATTCTATTCCATTTTCTATTCTATTCTATTCTATTCCATTTTCTATTCTATTCTATTCTATTCTATTCTATTCTATTCTATTCTATTCTATTCTATTCTATTCTATTCTATTCTATTCTATTCTATTCCATTCCATTCCATTCCATTGTGGTCAGCACTTAGCACTCCTTGAAAATGCTTTATTTCTGAGTGTGAGAGCCTTTTTTTCCCCAGTCTTTGTTGGGCTTTTCCATGACTCTGAGGGTTTCCCCAAACATGCTTATCCCAGAACTAAAAGGCTGGGTTTTTTCAAAGCCTTAAAGATCCTGTTCAGAAAAGTGGCTTGAATGATCAGTTGGGTATCAGGGTACCATCTACAGACTTCAAAGGCATTATACCGGCAAAGCCCTCCCACTCTACCCTTGATCTGGTCCACACTCAGAAGCCTTTATAAAGTCAACACGTTTCAATTTGCCTTGTTCTAGGCAACCTCTCTTTTTTTGCAATACAAAGCTAGTTCTACAAGGCCTTGTTGGCTACTCTAATGAAATCGCCAAATATTATATGTCCCTAATTCCTAAACTGGGAATTGTGCAAGCTGTACCCAAAAAAAGGAGAATATTTCTCAGTTCAGGGTTGAAATGAGGGGTCCTTGGTGCTTGGTGGTTTTCTTGCAGACATTTCGTTACCCAAACTAAGAAACATTAGCATGGGTGATATTACCTAATTTGAGAAATGAAATGTCTGCAAGAAAACCACCTAGCTCAGAGAGCACCAAGGGACCTGTTTGCAAATTGGGTGGCATTCTAGAAGCAAAGACGTGTTTTCTGGAAGGATCCAACTTGGAGAAGGCTGCTTTTAAACTGGATGCCTATCTCTACTAGGAAGAAACACTGTAGGAACATCCGAATCCCAGGAATATTTTCCTGCACTCACCTCCTTTCTTGCCTATTCTCTTCTCCAGCACTTTCTCAATGGTTTCGCTGTTACTCTGCTGCTCCTCTGCTCCTTCTCCTGTCATCTCAATCAAGTCATCGGAATCGGTCTCAAAGTCATCGTCTTCCTTGTAACTGTGCATGAGACCATGTACAAGGACAGTTCAGGGTTTTCTTTCTGCTGAATGGGTTCTCCATACAAACAAAGAGCGGGTTTTCCCCCGACCTTGGCAACTTCCAGACAGGTGGACTTCAACCCTTGTCACCAACAGCTGTTCTGACTCTGGAGTTCTGGGATTTGAAGTCCACCCATCTGGAAAGGGCCAGGACTGGCCAAACGCCAAACCAAAAGGATTATTTTTACAAGGTAGAAAGAAGAGAGATTAACATCTCCAAGCCTGTCTCCAAGCTTAAAGGGAAGATTCCTGATGATAAGATGGCACAATGGTGGAATAGACTAGGGAAGTTGTGGGTTCATCTCTGAAAGTGGACAAGAACTTCTCATGGATGATTCAATTGGCTTTCCTGCCATTGTAGAGGATTAGATTAGACCAGTGTTTCCCAACCTCAGCAATCTGACGATGGATTTCAATTCCCAGAATTCTCCAGCCAGCTCCAGGACACTGCATAATCTGGGTTCATATACTGAGGTAAGCTATGGTTTGCTCAAAGATGGCTTGGTAAATAACCCATAATGACATAGGTTCACATATTAATTTAAGGCATAATTAGATTAATTCATGTAATGTATAATGGCTAGGTTCAGACAAACAAACCACCCCATGTTGGCTGAGCATTTGTGAATCCAGTTCTAGTTTTTTCTGCTATTACCTGACATTTTTGGCTGCTCGGCGCTTAGTTTGTCTTTTGGGGGCCTCGTCTTCTTCATCATCATCATCTTCCTCTGAGGATTCGGTTTTCCTCCGCCTGTTTGCACGCTGGGGTCTGCTGCTCCTTTTTGGGAGGGATTTGCTCGCTGCTCTGAAATGAAACAGACCGATACAGTAGTACCGTAGTAATAGTGGAGGTAGCATTAGCACTTCGACTTATATACCGCTTCACAGTCCTTCACAGCCCTCTCTAAGCGATTTACAGAGTCAGCCTCTTGCGCCCAACAATCTGGATCTTCATTTTATCAACCTCAGAAGGATGGAAGGCCGAGTCAACCTTGAGCCGGTCAGGATCGAACTGCTGGCAGTCGGCAGAATTAGCTTGCAATACTGCATTCTAACCACTGCGCCACCACGGCTCAGTGGTTGTAATAGCAATTGAGCATTCTTCAACAGCAGACCAGGAAATCAACCCCATAGCAAGGCTAAGGTTACTGTTATTAGGTAAAGGATTCCCCTGTCCGGTCGTGTCGGACTCTAGGGGGTGGTGCTCGTCTCCATTTCTTAGCCAAGGGAGCCAGCATTGTCTGAAGATGTTTCCGTTGCCATGTGGCCAGCGTGGCTATACGCCAAGGTTGCACGGACCGCTGTTACCTTCCCACTGCAGTGCTACCTATTAACTCACTAGCATTTGCTTGCTTTCAAACTGCTGGGTGGACAGGAGCTGAACCAAGTAACAGGAACTGACCCGGTTGTGCTGTGCTGGGTCTTAAACTTGGGCTGTCAGCTTTCCAGCTGACAATTTCAGCATCGTTAACTGTTGAGCCAGTTACTGAGACTGGCTATAAATAGCAGAATCTTGCTCTTTTTTTTTTAAATTTATTTTTTATTTTTCCAAACTCTCCCCCGTACATATACTGTGATATTTATCAGATATTAACATACATTCTTTTTACATTCTTATATATAAGATACTTTTAATGAAATAAATACATACACATGACTTTTGGTGTTGCTCGCCCATTTCCCCTTTCACTGCATCCCCACTCCTTCTTCTCTACCTTCTTTCTCCCTTCCTTCTCTTTCTTCCCTACTTCCCTCTTCTTCCTCTCCTCTCCNCAACTCCTCTCTCCATGTTTCCCAATCTGTATTATATACAATAAGATTAATTTTCTCTTACATTAATACTTCTATTTATCTAACCTTCTCAGTATATACGTCTATAAATATGTATACAACCTCCAGTTATTCAATACTATGTCGCCTGGGTCTCCCTCCTTATCTGCTCCTTCTTCTTCCATCTAAATTGATGTTAACTCTCTTTTAACCGTATTCTCTTTTCAGCCAATCATAAAAAGTTCCCCAGATTTCATAGTAGTCTGACTCTGTCTTATCTTTAATCGTCATTGTTAATCTATTCATTTCTGCACATTCCAGTATTTTCCCAATCACAGAATCTTGCTGTGCTGGACCTTCTCCTCCTTCTTACACGCCAATGAATTCAGGAGGTCTCTACCTCAGCCACTTCCAAATGCTATACCACCTCTTTTGCCTAAGCAAGGGTTCCTGTATATTCCAATCAAGGTCATCTTCCTTACTCTTGTTCTACCCTAGAAAGTTTTGCCATTATTCTGTCCTCCCGCTAGACAAAGCTTCCATCAATGCACCCTGAACACCAACTCAGAATGAAATGTTGGAAGAACAGGGTTTAGAGTGGGGAAGAATAAGAGGAACCGCAAGGAAGGATGCATCAGTTTTCTCACCTTCTTGAACAAAGCCTCCTGGATTTCACTCTCTTCACTTCTTGTTCGCTCTCTCCACTGGAGCCTTGATCTTCAGCATCATCTTCATCATCATCATCCCCAGATCCCTCCCTTCTCCATTTACCTCTGTGTTTATAAAAGTTGACAAAGAGTAATAGGCATGATGACTGTCACTACGATCCATTGTCATGGTTGCTGTTACTTTTACATGCCAACTAATTAAACACCTCCCCCCCAAAAAATAAAATACGTAAGGAAGCTCTAGATACACAGAATATTCACCTAATGTTAGACAATTAAATTATTAACTAGAGCTGTGCAGAAATAAATTCATAATGAATGTGCAACCTCCTTAAAGCAGCTGCATCTTTTGTTGAGATGACGCGGCTGCCCTTTGCGGACACCTGCGATTTCAGGAAAGGACAAGGCTGCTTTAAAGAGCTAAAAACGGGTGTTTGCTCCAAAGCACCATTCAGAAAGCCCCCTCCCCCCCCGCTTAGCTCTATTATTAACAATAACGTCTGTTCAATTAACAGTAAGAAAAGCAAAGAGTTTGGCTAAATATACACAATCCCAGTTACTCAAAAGACCCCCTATTTCAAACTTCTGGCAAGTACAAAAAGAGACACGAGGTCTCATAGCTGGAATATAATTGTAGTTTCCAGGACAATTGAGATTATTAGGGGAGGAGAGTCTACAAGCCACATATAGTCAATCGAGGCTCTCACATGGTCTAAAGCAGGGGTGTCAAACTGCCAGCCCGCGGGCCGGACGCGTCACGTGGAAGCCGCGCCCACCCCATTGCCGGCAATGGCAAAACCGGCCCGATATGTTGCGCGACGTCAAGTGACGTCGTGAGTTTGACATGCCTGGTCTAAAGCAGGTATGATTGTGTCACATGTGTGATAAGGATCAGAATTCGTTCCGAGCTGACAAATCGGCATTTATTTTTCTCTGCTGATCTTTGCTCGTGTCTTCTGAGTCAAACCTCTTGTAGAAAACCACATCACCACGATTTGTAGTAATTTTTCCGTGGTGGAAATGCACCTCAAGTGATCTGGAGGTAGCCCTGAAGCATCAGCACCCATATCTGGGCTGCAACGTGGCTTGGAGAAGAGGGAAGATGATCTGTAGGACATTTCCAGCTGTAGCATCATTGTTTCTTTGCACAAAGTTTCTTGACTGTTCCTTTGGAGGGGGGGGGTTTCTATGTCTTTTTTTTTTTTTTTTGAGGGAAGACAGGAACGATAAATGGGACAGGAACACTTTGGCTTAAGCGACTATCCAGAAGACTTTCCACGATTAAGAAGATAGTAAAATTTCCCTCCTTTGAACCGAAACAAGGAACTCCTTCTATCCTCCTTTATTTCTTTATTCATCCAATTTAGAATGATTTTTTTTTTTTTTGCATCTGACTCCTTCAAGGTGGCTTCCGGATCAACAGTGAACCGAAAATGACACCCCATCTTTTTTTAAAAAAATAGAACAGCAATCTTTCTCAATCAGGACCCTTGGTTTGAAATTCATCAATCCCCTCACAGCCAGGACGACCACTAGGCACACTCTTGAGATTATGGGATGTAGAAATTCACCCGCTTGAGGAAAACTATTCTAACACTCTGCACGAGCAGAAGGTGTGACGGGGTAAGGTCGCGACGAACACCTGGCAACTAACATCCCAACCATCCACTGCAGGAAAATTTGCTTCCGAAAAGAGGCAGAGTCCTCGTAACTTACATTTTTTTCCCTTGCCTTGACCCTCTTCTTTTGGGACTCTCACTTTCCGACTCGCTATGACCCTTGAATGGAAACAGAGAAGGAGGGAGGGAGAGAGAGAGGGGAGGACCAATAAAAGAGGCTGCTGGTCGATGGCTGCATCTTTTGCTGCAAATACCGTCGGCATCCATAAAAGGGGTTGGACACACCCCAGATTTAAAGCCAACACAGTCAAAAGGGAGACATTCACTACCATATAGCAAATAAATAGGCCACACCCTTTCGGCCCATGATCCCAACAGTTCCAGTGGTGTTGTGTTGTGGTTGTTTTTTTTTAAAAAAAGAAACTCTGTTATATCGTGAACACAAGTGAGCAAAGGTACTTGAAAAAGAAACCCGAACTGAAGACAGAGCCAAACAGAAGGAAGAGGACCAGGTCACCGCTAATAGCAGCCACACACCCGAGGCCTTCCAAGCGTAGCAGAAGACAGGATGATGCAAGCTGCAGGAAGGGGAAATCCCGCTCACCTGTACATGGGCTCCCTCTTAAGGGGAGGATCAGTAATGTGGGGTCCTTGGTGCACTGATGATGTTACCTAGTTGGGTAATGAAACGTCTGCAAGAAAGCAAGAAAGCTCAGAGAGCACCAAGGACCCCCCCCCCCATTTCAACCCTGAGCTAGAAATATTCTCTTCTGTCAGTTTAGGTGACTGCCGTACCTGGCTTTCAAAGGCACATTGTGAGTCACACTCCAGAAATTATGAGGGATCAGGAGCAACTCCCCCCCCCCCAAATGGGGAAGGGCTGAATAAGCACTTCTAAAATTTCATTTCAATTTAAAATCATATAATGTCCATTTCATACTTTCAAAATCTTTGTTTGTTTTTGGATTTAATAGCATTGGTAAGCCGCTGAGAGTCTCCCAAATGCAGTGGGTAGGAATCCATTGATTAATTACCTGAGACTGGTAATTAATATATGCAAAAAGAAAGAAAGAGAGAAAGAAGAGGAGAAGGGGAAGGGAAACCCTTAAAATTCATTTCCTAATTTTTCTACAAAATTACTCTTATGCTTACATATATTTATTAGATCTTCTTATACAATTAAACTATTGAGACATCATTCTGTTCACTCACTAGTAAGGAAAAAGAGAAACTATACACGACAGCTAAATGCCCATAAATCTGGATAACCTAGTCTCAAAGAAAAATTATTATTAAATAAGTTGCCCTGTTGATGGACAGCTCGTTCAGTGCAAAATGGTGCTCAGAGGCCAGAATGTTAAGAGTGATATTTGCATGACATTTTGTATGTAATGATTCTCACAGGTAACAGGATGAAAGACAGTATACTGCTGCTGAACAAAGACTCAGCCACAAAAATCTGCTTGAGACTGACAAAAACGGACTTAAAAATGGAAACATTAGTTGTTTCTTCAGTTTTCTTTCCCTATTGGAACAGGGCAACATTATTTAAATTATAGGTGACAAGAGAGTTAAGAAAATGAGCTGCTATGTTAGATGCAGGGATCCAAGTATATTAGAAACCGGTAAAGAGACGAAGATCTTCGCAGTCAACATTGGCCAGAGCCCTACAGAATCCTACAAGATATGTCTGTCTGTCTGTCTGTCTGTCTGTCTGTCTGTCTGTCTGTCTGTCTGTCTGTCTGTCTGTCTATCTATCTATCTATCTATCTATCTATCTATCTATCTATCTATCTATCTATCAATCAATCAATCAATCAATCAATCAATCAATCAATCAATCATTCAAGGAAGGTTTTATACAAAACAATTGTTAAATAAATTCTGGCTCAGTTCACACAATGACTAAGCCAAACATAACAACAAATCACATAGGGGCTTGGTGTGATACATATTGTAAAGTTCAGTTGCACAAACACAGGCCTGGGATCCAGAAGTATTTATTAGAAAAATGTAACCTGGCCTTCAGTGCCCTGGCCCCCCAAAGGGAAAAAGAATGGTAATAATTATAATCATGACAACGACGATTTAAAAACCTCTGAAGATTTCTGTTCCACATTTTTTTTTCAATGCGGTGAATCCAACCTGAACTGAAGAGAGTTTAATTCGAAGACAAGATGGGAAGGGTCAAGTGAATCATTCTTTCTGATGCAAAATGTTCAAATCTGGTGCCTTCTGCTAGGCACCTAAATCCATATATAGGCACCCAAGCATAAATGGACCCATTTTTAGAGAGGGTGCCGCTTGCCTTTTCAGGTGCTCGAATATAAATTTAGGTGCCTACCTTTGGACTTCCAACTTTAACATTTTCAGTCTGATTCTGAACTTTCCTGAGCCTCATTTTCTCCATCTGTAAAAAACAGAAGGGAAAACTTGCTTACCCGCTTTGGACCACGGTCAGGGTGGGAAATGTGCACACAAATGAGAAAAAGAAAGAAGAAAAAGAAAAAAAAAGTGGGAGAATCAGTCACTCACAAAAACGGCACAGAAAAGGTGGCCAGTCCAGTAACCACACTGCCCCAGAAGGCGATTTTGGATGGAAGTGAAGAAAAGAAATGGTTTTGATGTCTCAGCCATCAGATGAAAAAATAAAAATTAAAATTAACCCCCTGACCTCATCTCATGCATGGGATTCAAGAGATGATTATATCTATAATATAGAAAGGGAGGTCAAAGGTTTAACGGCAAAGGAACAACACAATATAGAAACACACCACACTTTTTATCATGCACCCCTTTAGTCATGCCATCTTTCTGGAATCTCAAGCAGGGCTGTTCCTGCAACTTCTCCTCGCCTCCCCCCAAAGGTGCTTTTTTAGGAGACAACTGAACTTTCTTGTTTTTCTTTGAAGACGTTTCGCTTTTCGTCCATTCTCCACCCTCCAGTCAGAGCTGAAGAAGCTTCTTGGGATGAGAAGCGAAACGTCTTCAAAGAAAAACAAAGGAAGTCCAGTTGCCTCCTGAAAAAGCACTTTTGGGACAACCATGACCTAGATGACAAGAGAATCTCCATAGACATCTCCTTGTCTCTCCCCATGGACAGATTGTCCAAGACTTCAATGAGGATCGTATAATTTCCCAATTGGACCAGGAAAGGTCCAATGGACACCTTTGTTTGACCTGGGTTCAGTTGCAGAAACAGCTCTTCAGAAACTGCAAAATGAAACCACCGAACAGAACAACTGGGCTCTTACATTCTAAGGATAGTTTTTGCTCTTTATGGGTTTCGTCTCCCCTTACCTCGTCGTTTATAGTAAAACGCGAAGGCTCCTGTCTGCTACGATTGGATCGTCTCACCCCGTAAACATCGGGGTATTCTTCCCACATCTGCAAAATAAATCAAGCCGGCATTTGTATTCCCTTAAGGCATACTAAGGGTGCTGAAAAGAAATTCATCTATTATATTCTCCTGGAAGTGTCCTGTGATATAGGCTGGACTACCTGAATGAACAAATTAGATGGCAGGTGCAAAGGATCAGGACCACCTGTTAAGTTGCAGCACAGATTTTATTCAAGCCTATATACCCAAGAATCTAGTCAACTCAAATTCAACGCTAAATTGGCATCAGATAAGGGTCAATGGAATTTAGGAGGGGTTGGACCTGGACCCTTTGTGGGAATGTAATGATTCTAAGCTGATGGCGTGCTTAACTCCACCCCCCAGCTCTTCTCTTCTGCTCTTCTCCTATGTTAGATCTTTCTTGGGGCATGGGGATAGAATTCATAATGCTTTAAACCAACATGATCCTCAGAGGACCCACAAATCCCAACCAAGCAAAGTTATCACCCCTTTCACCCCTTGAGCTTCCCAATCTGCCAAGTTGTCCCCACTTTTAGCAAGGCAATGCTGTACCTTTTTGACGTCAGCTATCCTTTCTTTCTTGGATGCTGGTTTCTCCTTAGCTTCCGGAGGGGTGCGCCGAGACTTGGATGCTGTGGACCCGCTCTCTGATTCAGATTGACTTCCTGAAGATTCGGAGCTGCTGTTGGATTCACTCCCATGATCACTGCCTTGCTCACTGTCTGACTGGCTGCCCGTGTCGGAAGCCGAGCCCTCTTCAGACGCTGAGTGACTGTGGAGAAAATAGCAAGATTTTTTTTCTACCTGCAAGGATATAAAGCAGGTTATCGTTTGAGGTCTCCAAAAAGTATGATACGGTCTTATTATTTCTTCTAGCAATACATCTGCATAACTATGTGTACTTCATTGCCTTGGTCAACATGCTTCCATCACAAAATCCATCTAGCTTGGTGGGATCTACTTCAGGCTTTCCCCGATTCAGAGGAAGTTAACTGTCATGAAAATTACAGCTTATCTTTTTTGGGATGGGGGAAGAGGAGATACTCAGGTTTGAGGTTTCAAATGTGCATGTTATTTTGGCCAGACGTACAGAAAAAGTTACAGGGCTGGTCAGAAAAACCTCTCGACGATCTTTTGAAAGAAGCTCAGAAAGTATATGTCAGGAGAAGTGAGGAGAGGGATGAACGAAAAGGAAAAATGATGGTAGCAACTTTGAGGGAAATAGTAAAGCCAGAGAAAGAAAGAGAGAGACCGTTGTTAAAAGGGAGGGAAGTGGGGCATTGGCCACCAGAAAGAAGATGGCCACCCTCCGATGAAAGGAGAAGACCGAGCCCACGGTCAGGTATGGCCAGGTCGGCCATTTTAGGAAAGATTGCCCTGTCATGAAGGAAGAGAAGAAAGTCTACCGATTGATGGAGAGTTGATGGAATTTGGATTGGGAATAGATGGTACTGGCTCTGACCCAGTCACTCTCATTACGATAAAAGTAGTAAAGATAGAAAAACAGAGTAAGCAACATAAACTGTTCCATTCTTTCTATGAAGAGTTGGAAACCAAAATTGAAATACCAGCCATCACCCAAAATTTGTTCATTGATTTGGCTGAAAGAATAGT
This sequence comes from Protobothrops mucrosquamatus, assembly GCF_001527695.2. Classification (NCBI taxonomy): domain Eukaryota; kingdom Metazoa; phylum Chordata; class Lepidosauria; order Squamata; family Viperidae; genus Protobothrops; species Protobothrops mucrosquamatus. Next base: position 43,668 of record NW_015388748.1, read on the forward strand.
GGCATATGACCAAAATGTGCCTATTAACTGGATCCATAGAGAAGGGACAGGTGGCGTGTCATCGGGACCAGGAGATATTTAAACCGTTGCCAATTCTCATTGTGTATGGCTTCTTGATTGTGTTAATAAAAGTCCACCAGTCTTTGCAAATGCTTGTAAATAAAATTTTCTTTCAGTGACCTCCAAGTCTCTTTTGAATCTTAATGTTAACCCAGACACAGGGTTTACAGAAAAGGACCATCCAAGCAATCAACCTGGAGGCTAAAACATATAAGGACCGGTTGCTGGAATTGCGCATGTCTAGTTTAATGAAGAGAACGACTAGGGGTGACATGATAGCAGTGCTCCATTATTTGAGGGGCTGCCCCAAAGAAGAGGGAGTCAAGCTACTCCCCAAAGCACCTGAAGGCAGGACAAGAAGCAACGGATGGAAACTAACCAAAGAGAGAAGCAACCTAGAACTAAGGAGAAATTTCCTGACAGTTATAACAATTAATCAGTGGAACAACCTGCCTCCAGAAGCTGTGAATGCTCCAACACTGGAAGTTTTTAAGAGACAGCCATTGGTCTGAAATGGTGTAGGGTTTCCTACCTGAGCAGGGGGTTGGACTAGATGACCTTCAAGGTCCCTTCCAACTTTCTCACTATTATTATAATCATAGCAACTGCCCTTGCCATTCCACACCAGATACTGTGCATCACTTCAGTAACTTCATGATCAATTCTAAGGCTGGTTGCTGGACCATTTCAGATTAGTCTGGTCTTATTCAATTTGTCCATATTTTTTTTTACAATGCTCCTTGCCATTTATTAATACAGCTCACAGATCATTTGCATTTTCAGTTAACAAAGTGCTGCTGTCATCAACATAGCTGAGAGATTGATGCTTCTTCCTCCAATTTTAAAGCCACATTCAAAGTGCATTATAAAATAGCCTATTTTGTATCTATTACTCGACACAAAACAATAGCAATAAAAGCTAAAAGGCTAAGCAGCTGGAAATAAAATCAGCAATAATACCAGTGTATAGGCATGGCCAAATTTATAGGCCTGGATTACGCCAGGCTGTTTCTTACAGTTTTTAAAAACAAGTTTTCTCTTGCCTCAAGTGGAGTTCACCAAGAAAAGAATCTCATAAAATGCCTTTTAAAAAAGAAAAAAAAATATCTTGCATGAGTCAATTAATTCAGTGGTAGGAACTGGGCTGAAGAATTTAAAACAAAACAAAACAAAAAAACCTCTTCCAGGTGGTAAAAGGGCAGTAAATTCCAGATACAGATCCCTGAGCCGAGCACGTGACACAATTGTTGGCACGTACTGCAGTGCATTAGAGCACGTATTTTACTTTAAAAGGTGTGAAAAGCAAAACATGGAAAAGCAACGGAGTGAAATTAAAATGCATTTCTTTAGGAAACGGGCAGAGGGCAGCAAGAAAGCAGGAAAAGAGCAAGCTTTGGGCATGCAGTCAGAAGCCATTTTGAAAACATGATCTGTGAATAAGCCACCATTTTACGGCTAATCCCTGCATTGCTCTCTCTGGAGCCAATTCCAAACAGGAGAATAAAACAATTGCTAAAAGCAC